>NC_056730.1:475178578-475471078 GCF_019279795.1 Protopterus annectens
ACCAGGACCATGAGCCTGTTGGGCGCAGACACCCACTCTCCACACAGAGTTATGCATCAATAGACTCTAACATGCCCAGGATATAATCAGACAGTGTAAGCCATCACCTATGAAGCGGCCATTACACATGGGCAGCAGTCTCCTACATCTTACACTCCTACTGCAGATGTTAACACTGAAGTTATGATATGCAACCGGTTTCATTACCAGTGCTGTGCATTACCTTACATACAGTACAGAAACCTGGTAGTTGTGTGTCTGTACTCTCAATATCCACTCTATGTAGGTGTTAGTCATTTGGCCCACCCTGTAACAAGGGTCACTACACATTTGCATAACATGTACACATGCACAGCTATTATTGCTTGCAATTGACACTAGAGAGAGGTGGATATTAAATGTGTTGTGTGCATGGATAGTTACCTAGCTCTTCCAATTACCTTTGCTGTCATGCTGCTAAACTGTCAGATGAATACAAGTGATATGTATCCTGTTATTGAGTATTGTAACTGCCAATATACATAACTACTGTTTGCATAACATAACAGAAATGCTACGTAGAATGAAATACAGATCTGCCTAAAATACTGTACATTACACAGTTACTGTCACAATATCCCACAAAGCAAACCATATTTGTAAAGTAAGCCCACCTTTGACATGTTCATCTTACTTATACACCCATACATACGTCAACTGTCACAATATATTGACATATACTATCCCCCCCCGTTATAGCACATACTTGTTGGACCAATCCTAACACTGACAGTGGCTGGAAGCGAATTGGTGAGTTCCAACCCCATATCATCCCTTGTGGTGTATGAGGAGTTTGCTTTGTGACCTACAGCAGTACACACATAGAATACTGCAAGCATTACTACTGCTCAACAATACATTGCTACAACATAACTATTTCCATTATATGCACTGATTACACTGTAATTCTTACAGAACCGGTACTACATACACAGACATACTACATGTTATACATACCTTCTTAGTAACTGGAGATATTATTGACTAGTATAATACTCGTTTTTGGTTTGTCTTTCAGTGTTTTGTACTGTCCTACAGGTAGATACAGATGGTTTGAATGTGTGACAAAGCAACCTTTTACAGTTACAGATCAGTAACGTGCTATCCCGATAACCAATTGGTGTTCCTAAGTAGCTAATTACATGCACATCAGCTGCGCTGCTACTGACTTAGCCAATACCATGGCAATAGTTGAGTACAACCGAGTACTCCACTTGGGCGTTGTCCCTTTGCCTTACTTGTGAGGAAGACAGCCTGGAAGTGTTATTTGGAATCTATTGCAACGGCTGTATGGAGACCAACAGTAATATACCGTGTGTAATGCCTAGAGGATTTGATCTAAATCTGAGTACTGCTGTTATATTTCTGAACACTGCTAATTATGCAGGGTTTGTCTGTACCCAATACTTCTGCATATATTTCAGTCTGGCCAGGAATGTTTGACCAGCTCAAGGCTGCATAGCTATGCATATAATTTTAGGGGGTTTACAGTGTGCTTACCAGACATTTAGTTTGGTGTTAATGTGCATCATACTGTGCTGATAATCAGTACTCAGTAACACTTCCTGGTGTACGAACCTTTCAATCCTCTGAAACGGGATTAGTTCATACAAACCCTGTAACGTCAGCAGCTGTTCAATTGTATAACAGCAACTATTTCACATAGGGCCATGTTAGTGTGTCTGTATCCAGGTATGTTTAGGTTTCAGCAGATGTTGTACAGTAGTTAAATAATTGGTTATGGTATGACGGTATGTATTGATGTAATTATTTTGGTTGTGGGGTAGATGTTGGTGGGTGTACATAGCACATGCAGGTGTGTAGGAACCCCTTTTATACAACATCTATATGTGTGTGGGTGTTCTTTCCCTATGTGACTAATACTATGGTAATTGCAGGCCGATTCATTAAGGCACTGTTAAATGCTTCCTGTATAGCATGCAGGTACGGTTAGTCCTGGAATCCTTTTGGCAATACATCAGAATGTAATAAAGTTTTGCAAAATTAAAGCTGTATGCGTATTTCTGTCATGGATATTTGCAGTCATTGCAGTTGTTGGTGACTGTGTCCATAGAACATATTTGTAATAGTGTAGTGGCACATACTCTTCATATATTATGTTCATATTGTTTGGGGGGGGGGGGAACAGAATGTGTGATTGCTAGGGTCCATGCTGTACTCAGATATGAGCACTTCGGATGCTGTCTACACACACTATATATATATATATATATATATATATATATATATATATATATATATATATATATATATATATATATATATATATATATATATATATATATATAAATATAAAATTTATATATATATAAAAAAATTACATACGTTTATCTGTACCTCCATAGATGTGTAGAAGTTTTTAACCTATACATTATATATATATATATATATATATATATATATATATATATATATATATATATATATATACATACACACACACACACACACACACACACACACACACACATATACACATACATACATACATACACCTTTCATCGGGTGCATGGCGGGTTGTCCTATTTCAACACATTCCTCCCTTTTGTGTTTTAACCTGACTGCATACACAACTGGGATAGGTACATCTCAGGTAGATTAGTGTTACGTTACTCTGAGGATGGAGTACATGGTTGCGGGTTCCAATCCTGGAAGGTGTTATTTTACCTCTCAGAGTAGGCACTGGTAGGGGAAAGTGTGAATAACGCACATTTACGCGGTTGTAAGCAGGTTTGCCCGTGGTCTGGGCGATGTTAAGCAAAGGTTAAACCTGTGAAGCGCTTCTCCATTTACAATGTTTCAGCACCGCTTACAGTCGCGCAAACCTGTGGAAACCCGCTTATAACTGCTTAAGAGTGTTTGAATCCACCTGCATCCAACAGCCCTTATTCTGGCCCTCAAAATAACAGCCCTTGCATGTCTTGAACCCGGGACCATGACCACCACAGTCACTGACTTTACCACTAAGGCATGTACAAAATGTTATGGTGTTTAGAATATACATTTTACTACAGGTATTCCTCACTACTAAAAACAAACATGACAGTCAGTTGGTGTACATATGTCTGATACATTTTAATGTTCATATGTTTATGAAATTAGGTGTTGCAATGTGACATGACAGGGTGTATTATGAATGAGAAAGGTTCTTGTTTTGTGTCCTTCTTATATTGTCCCCATACTCCATGTATACCCCTCCAGTTCATCCGACCCAGGCCCTCCTTGCTGCATGATTTCATTACCTATCATTCCTCCCCCACCCCAACCTTCACATACACAACAACCATCCTTTCTATGGTGAATTAGGTTAATATTAATAGTTATAATACCACAGCTGCATGTGTTTTGTGTACACTTCAGTTAAAAGTGTGTTACTAGATGTTTATATATATGGCTATTGATGTAACTGTATAATATGTATGTGCAGACAACACTGAAATATATATATATATATATATATATATATATATATATATATATACATACATATACACATATATATATATACACACACACACACACACACACACACACACACACACACACACACACACACACACACATATATATATATATACACACACACACATACATATATACTTTGTATTAATTTGTAACAGTAATACAAATGGAGATTTGTTAGTTCACAAATTACAGTACATTACAACATGGACAAAGTGACTGTTCCATTTGTGATCATTACAGTGGAATGCATATGGTATAAGGTATAGTCTAAAGACCGTGAAACATGTATACACCTCAGATGGCTTAGTGGTAAGTCCCATGACTATAGTGTGCATGGTCCATGGTTCAACACCTTCGATGCTTTAAAAATGTTTTTTACTCCAGAATAAGGCTCATTACACAGTTGTAAGCATGTTTAAAAGTGTTTGTGACACATTATAGCAGCAGTTAAAACACAGTTAAACTTTGTAACGTATATCTGTGTGCGCAAACACGGCCACATCCGCTAACTACTCAGGATATATACATGTCAGTGAAGTCACATCTCACTATGTGTTTACATAACATTACATTCTCTGTTGACTTCACTCTCCAGCACACATGGGTTTATATACACATGTGGGTTTATATGGGCATTTCGAATGTTTATTATACAAACGATTACTACCTATATATGCAAGCTGTGGTTAAGGTATACTTTTGAACAAGATAAACATCCTTGCCTTTATTGGGATTGGGACCTCGAATGCACAGATACTATGCAGATGCTGTAACCATTACACTGTTGACATTAACGTTGCTTCCCCCTATTTCCTATTTAGATGATTTCTATGTGTAAGCTAGGCTAAGCAAAGGGCGGAGGCCCCCAAACCCACCAAGCTTCACATACTCTTGAAATAACAGTGTTGTGTGAGACAATACATTACATTCCTAACTACATTAGGCATAGCCCCTCACTGACACACTTAAAGGGAAACCTTGTTGTGTGAATGGGTAACAGAATATACACCCCTGGGATCATGTATCTCAGAACCATACAGCTAGTGGGTAGGGGAGCCTGTCCAGTTTGATAGCTGCGAGACCTGTTGAGGAAATTGAATGGTGTTGAACTGTCACATTAACATGCCCTCTTTAGATCAAGAAGTGCCCCTATCACCCTCCACCACCCCAGTCTTCAACAGCTTCCAGCTACTCTGCCTGGAATTGCTTCATTGGCTATGCTTGACAGAGGCTCAGTTACTTCATCAATGGTGCGGAGAAAGCCAACACACTGTAGCTATGCTTCTAATTGCCCTTGGGCAGATAGGTAGTAGGCTGTGAACCTCTAAAGTGCAGGCCATCACAGCCATAATATGTGAATAAACAGACTTTCAGATCACAACATACAGTGAGAAATCATCAAGAAGTCAGGAGGCTTACTATTGCTTACCAGTAGGTTACCTACATGAGAGATGAGAAACAAGCACAGATGGGAAACATGCATGCAACAATACCATACCGGCTTATGTGTCAGCCTTAGGCTTTGGAATACTGGCCAAGGCTATTAGCACCCCCATGGTGCCTTTTTTAGGAGAGTCTCGAAGATGAATACCAGCTCCGTAAACAGCACAATAGCAGAATCAATGAGGGCTATGCTACTCAACACCAGGGGTTGTGATCACAACATGCATGCACTCACAGCACTCCTCAGGATGGACAACGTCAACATCTGTGTAGTAACCGAGACCTGTCTTAAGGCTCCTGAGAGCACACCAGCACTACCAGACTACAACCCATACCACACATTTTAGCTACAGAACATGGACTGACACAGACATGGAGGGGTGTATCCATATTCATCAGGGATACCTACACCTCCAGTTTAGTGGGGCAGCATGATACCTCTGAGATCATCCATGTGCAGCGAACATCAGCCACAACTGCAATGTAAACTGTGGCCTGCTACGGGTCACCCTCCATGACCCCGGACCACCACTCCACCTACCTGGAGACAGTGGAGAACAGGACAGTCCTAACGCACACCCTGGCATTGGTCAGCTACCATACCATTAACTGGGAAACTTACTCCAGTATTCACTTCCAGGCCCAGTGCTTCTTGGAATTTATCACCTCATATGCCCTGTAATCAGGTGGTAACCTCCTTAATGAGGGGTAGAAACATACTAGAAGTGGTCATCACCAACATGGGCAACAGGTGCACCACAGCGGAGGTTAACCAGTCACTGGTTAGATCTGACCATGAACTATTCACTGTTTCCACACCCAAGCATCTTCCCCACCCACAGAAAAAAGAAGTTATGTACTCACCCTAAAGTTTCATCTGAGAAGTTATACTTCATTTTCTGCAACCTGTGGGTATTCAGATCCGAGCCGGCAACATTTTATCAAGCATCTGCTCAGAGCTCCTCCCCTAACCCATAATCCCTCACCTCTCCTACCTTCCCTCAGATCGAGTTTGCCACTAACTAAACTATTAGCAACTCAATAACATTAACCTAAGTTAGGGTTCAGGTGAGGGAGGGAGGAAGGAACGGTTGCAAAAAATGAAGTGTAACTACTCAGATGGAACGTTCTGCAACCTGTGGGACAGAGTCCCCAGCTACCAAAACTCCTGGGAGGCCCTCATGGAAGTATAGTCCAGAGCACTGCAGAGCCAAAGGATGCTCTCCCTGTAGAGATAAATCCAACTTATAATGAGAGATGAATGCATGTGAACTTGCCCAAGTCGATGCTGCACAGATATTATCCAGACAAACCCTAGACCAAAAAGCAGTAGAAGTTGCCATAGATCTGGTGGAATGGGCTTTAATAGGACCAGGTGGGGATAGGCCTTTATCCCTATAGACTTGCAGTATACATTGTGTAATCCACCTAAGGAGACCTTGGAAATGGCCTTGCCCAAAAAAAGGTCTAGAAAAGGACACGTATAATTGGTCAGACTTACGAAACTGCTTAGTCCTGTATAGATAGAAACAAAGCTGTCTATGAACATCTAGCAAGTGCAGCTTATATTCACCCTTGTTCTGGAAATTTGGAAAGAACACAGGCAGATTAATCATCTGGTTAATGTTAGATTCAGAAGCCACTTTCTGCAAGAAAGAAGGGTTCATGCGAAGCGAAACCCTGTCTTTACGAAAAATCAAGTAGGGGGGGCATGGCAGACAAAGCTTGGATCTCAGAAAACCTTTTAGCCAAAGTAATGGCCACTAAAATTTTAAGTCTACTGACGCTGCTGGTTCAAAAGGGGGTGCCACCAATGCTTGCAGACCTACAGTAAGGTCCCAAGGGGGGGGGGGTGGAATTTTTAATAGGGGGATGCAAGAGAAAAAGTACCTTTTAGAAAGGCCTTGCACAATCACAAGGAGGCCAGAGCATTCAAATTTTCACCAATATGAAAATTAGATATGGCTGCCAGTTGTACTTTCACTGGGGAGGAACTAGCCCCTTGTTGAAAAATATATGACAAAAAACTCCAAGACTGCAGGAACCGGGGCAGTAAATAGATCCAAGTTTCTCCAAAAATCCCAAATAGAGAAGCGTTTCCATTTGCTGCGGTAAACCCTCCTAGTGGAAGCTTTGAGGGATGCCACCAGAATACTTTTAAATCGAGGATAATAAACCGGGAGTCCTAGCGATCAGGGGAACTAGAGCAACCAAGCAGTCAGCTTGAGGCTGTCCAGGTTGGGTGGACTGATGCCAGAGGGATGGCATATGAGATCCGGGCAGGGATCTAGAATCCATGGAGGAGTTAGAGCATGAGACCAAAGGAAGGGGAACCACACTTGACGCAGCCAGAACGGGGCAATGAGGATCACTTTGCACCCCAGTCAGTATGCTTTCTGAAGAAACTTCGGAATTAGAGGTAGTGGGGGATAGGCATACAGTAACCCGGGAGGCCAAGCATGGACTAGAGTGTATCTGGGGGTGTCCCCTGGGGAGGGGATTAGAGGGAAGAACTTGCTGCACTTCGTGTTGGAAGGAGATGCAAAAAGATCGCAGCAAGTGTGACCCCACACTAGGAAGATCTCCACTGCTATTGACAGTTTCAGAGACCACTCGTATGGCATTAGAATAGCCCGACAATCTGTCCGCTAAAATGTTGGAGCATCCTGGGATGTGTGTTGTGATCAGAAACAGACTGGTGGAAAAATCGACACTCTCATGGCCTCGCGGCAGAGAGGGTAAGATCCGGTCCCTCCTTGTTTGCTGATGTACCAGACAACGGACATGTCTGACTGAACTGCAATCGTCCCCCGGGGGGGGGGGGAACAGTGTGAAAGGCTTGCAATGCTAAAAGCACTGCCCTCATCTCCAGAACACTGATATGCAATCTGGACTCTGTTTGGGACATACCTTGGACTGTCCTTCTCAAAAAGTGCCCCCCCACCCGAGCTGGGAGGCTTCTGTGGTCACTGTGGCTTGGGCTGGGGATGTTAAGAATGGGCGACCTGCCAAGATTTCCGGCGATTGGAGCCACCAAAGAAGAGAAGTCTTGCAGGCTTTGCTAATCCATACAGGGTAGTTCATGGGGAGGTCTAACCAAGACCACTGAACTGCCAAGGTCCACTGAAGCACCCTCATGTGAAGGTGTGCACATGGTAGAATTGAAATTGCTGCTGCCATGGAGCCTAGGGTGCAGAGAATATCGCTCGCCATCGGTGTCCTGGGGCAGAGGATCACGGACACATGGGCCCGTAGGTTCTGGATGCTGTCCTGAGTGAGAAACCTGTAATAGTAGAGTGTGTCCAACCATGCCCCTATGAATTCCAAGGTCTGTGTCAGATTTAGGTGGGACTTGGAGATGTTGATGGTGATCCCTAGATTGACTGCAAGATACATGAAGGAGTCTCTGGCCATGCAAAGTAGACACTTGGTTGTAGCAGCGAGGAGCCAATCATCTAGGTAAGGAAACACCTGAATTCCCTTAAGCCTCAGGTGAGCCGCTACTACTGCCATAACCTTGGTAAACACCCTGGGGTCTGTGGTGAGACCAAAGGTTAGGGCTCTGAACTGGAAATGATTGGCTCCCAGCCGGAAGCGAAGAAATCTCCTGGAACTTCTGCAAATCTTGATATGGTAGTAAGCGCCCTGGAGGTCTATCGAGCACATCCAGTCACATCCTCGGAGATAAGGTAGGATGGACTGTAAGGTGACCATCTGGAATTTCTGCTTGGCTACCGACAGGTTCAGGGTAGACAGGTCCAATATGGGTCTGAGGTCCCCCATCTTTTTTGGCACTAAAAAGAACCTGGAGTAAACACCTAATCCGAACTGATCTGGGGGGACCAATTTGATGGCCCGATTGTAAAGCAAATTTGAAATTTTGTGCTCTGCGGCCTCCCTTTGAGCGGGTGGGACATCTGGGAGGCGCTTTGATCGTATAGGTGGGGTGATGAATGGGATGGAGTATCCTCTGGATATTATTTGGAACACCCAACGGTCCGTTGTGATGGACTCCCAAGCCATTAGGTGCAATGACAATCTTCCCCCAACAGTCTCCAGAGTTGGACAGTCGAGCAACCCCTCAGGGTTGCTGCGCGGGTCGGGCCAAGAAGGTCTCCCTCGACCCGAAATTCCTCGGATCCATCGGCCTCTGGGGCAGTGCCTGTCTTGTCCCCCTCTGCCTCTAGAGGATGAGTTAGAGTTATCCTGAGTGTCGTTGGAAAACAGATTTTCTGAACCACATCTTCTGTGCTCTCAGATTCCTAGAAAAGGATCTTTGAGGGCTAGAGAAGCAGACTCCGACGGCTGAGTCTTCCCGTCCTTCTCACTCTGAACTAAGGTGTCACGAAATGTCTTCCCAAAAAGGGAGGAACTGTCAAAGGGAGCATTCGTGAAAGACGCCTTGAAGAGATCAGTGAATTGACAGTCTGAGCCAGACGTGCTGCCTCATAGCTACGCCAGTCCCAGCTGCCCCAGCCGCTCTTTCCGTGGCGCGGGAAAGAAGACGCATGTACGTGTTAGAAACTGATTTCAGAGTCGACATTT
This sequence comes from Protopterus annectens, assembly GCF_019279795.1. NCBI lineage: Eukaryota > Metazoa > Chordata > Ceratodontiformes > Protopteridae > Protopterus > Protopterus annectens. The sequence continues at coordinate 475,188,092 of NC_056730.1, forward strand.
TTGCCAAGAGCAGCCGCTTGTCCTCTGGCGACAAGGACTCTGGGAGCGACAGCGAATTCTGTGACCAGGTCTTGGAGTTGAATGACATGTGCCAAATAATTCAGCACTCGTATGGAAAACGTCGCTGAAGAAAAAACTCGCTTCTCAAAGCGGTCCACCATCCTAGAATCTTTGTCCGGAGGGTGGACCAAAGAACTTTCCTGAGCCAGTTCTCTTGGTGGCAGCCGCCACCACCATAGCATCCACAGGGGATCCCTTGTACCAAGCCTGTCTGTGTGAGGAGAAAGGATCCTGAGTTGACATTTGGGTATGGGCTCTATCGTGTCAGGCTCCTTCCATGCCCGCGTGGTGATAAGATCCACTAATGGATCTGCAGGAGAGGACACCCAGAATGTAGATGGGCCCATGCCAAAGGCCAAGGATACTGATTCATCCGTTGAGGGTTTTGGGGCTGACCAAACTCCCCTCTGGCGGAGGATTTCCATGGAGACATCCTCGGGAGGTGACCTGGGGGAACCCAAACCTTCATCCAAGTCAGTCGCTTCTGTGAGGGACTCGGGGGGGGGGGTCCATGTGCCTCCTCTTACACGAATGCTCACGTGGGGCCTCCTCAGTGGGACTCTCTGAAGAGGGCTCATAAGTCATGGGGGGGTGCCACAATGGGATCCACCTGGGGGTCCTCTGGCACGGACTGTCCCTGGGACAGGCTGGTGGGAGTCGTGACCAAATCCAAGGCAGTCTGGGTGGAGTCCAAGGCAATGGACTGGGCCTCAATCCCTGGGAGAGAACCCTCTCCACCATGTCTAAGGCCGAAGGAGAGAGCACCTCCTTGGCAACCAACAAGGAAGTTCTCCCCGGCTCCGTCGTGAGGATCGGGGCTGAGGCCAAGGTAGCCAGGGATCTGAAGGAACGGCTAGGATCCGACAAAGTCGGAGCCGAAAACATCTCTGTTCCCTCGGATCTGGCTCCCTGTTCTCGGCCCTGAGAGTTGCTCAGATCCGAACTAGTCTGATCAGAGGAACTCAAGATAATGGCCGGCGTCGAGGTTGGAGGAACAGTTGGCACAGAACCCCCAGCTCCGAGGATCCTTGGATCCATAAACCCCGAGACCGATGGTCAGATCAGAAAAGGAGGGACAGGATGGAAGAAGGGCATAGAGGTCCCCTCTCAGGCCGGAGAGGGCCTGGCAAGACTCCCATTTGGATATGGGTCCGAATGAATCTACGCATCATCCTGTCCACGTCAAGCTCCGATAGACTCTGAGTTGACCGCGAGGAGGTGACCGACTTGATCTGGCCCTATGAGACGACCTCAAAGAAGGCCTCCGATCCTCCGATCCAAGAGCACTGTCGGCTCCAAGGAGAACCTCGGGGAATGGAACGGAGGAGAAGTGGTCCTAATAACTTTCACAGGTGGACTGGGAAAAGGCTCCCACTCAGGAGATTTCTTGCAGTGTCTCTCTACCCTTTTCTCTCTCTTTTTTTGTCCCCGCCTCAGATGTCTTAGAGGAAGGTTGAGTCCCAGCCTGAGGGGGGGGGGGGGGTTGATCGGCTACAGGAGCCGATGTTGAGGCCGTCGTCTCTAAGGCAGAAACTGGTAGCAAGCCCTTGGCTACCAGTTTTGCCTTCCTTTCTTTAAGGGCTCTGGGAATGAACCCTGCACACACAGCACATGGCAAACTAAAATGGGGAATGCTAAGGCAAGTAACACACAAGAGTGTGGCCATCAGCCGGTGAAAGCTTGTGGCCACACACTGTGCATTTCTTGAACATTGGTTTAGGCTGGTCAGCCATAATATACACCACTGAGCCAAAACGCTAACTAGACACAGGCACACTCAGGGGTTGGCTAGGCCCACTCTACTCAAAAAACTTTCTAGCTACTTTTTTTTTTTTTTTTATTAAACAAACCGACAAGATGAAGGGGAGGAAGGGCTATCACAAACAACTACTCTCACAAACTAACTAAAGAATCAAAAGTTCCACTTACACTACCCAACTTGGAACTATAGAGACCATGATGCATACGCATGAAGTGGCAAACGACATCTGAGGGAAGGTAGGAGAGGTGAGGGATTATGGCTAAGGGGAGGAGCTTGGAGCAAATGCTTGATAAAATGTTGCCGGTTCAAATCCAAATATCCACAGGTTACAGATAAATGAAGTTAACTACTTCAGTTCCACAGTGTATACCTTTCCTACAGCAAAATTTACACTACTAGGTGACGGGAGTGGGGGGTTTTGCAGCCCCCACGCTAAGGGGAAACTGCTCAAGATACAGACAGATTTACAAATGCAACCTATAAGCACCTACACGGATGTATGGATCGTGCCATCACTGGTAAACCAAGACTCACTCCTCCTAGACAAGGACACCAGTCTGGTGGACCTCTGCAATAAACACGCTGTACTACGGAAGTAGGACAGTGTTCCAGACAAACAAATCCCACCAAGGGCAGACATCCGTGACCACTATTAGTAGGATATGTAGGTCCCTCATAACACCATCCAAGGCTAACATCAGCAGGAAAACACGCAAGGATTTGAAAGATAACCACAAAGCCTTCTTTGGCTACATCAAGGATTTAAGTGGTGACACACAGAATTTGCACTGTGTCTGTGAAATATAGCACAAAATATGCTGACCCTACTGATATCGCCAACATCCTTGCAGATACATTCAGTGCATACTTCACCCCCTAAAGAGCCCACAACACTACCCAAAAGGTACAGTATCCCACACATCAGACACACACAGGTGGAAATGGCCCTAACAGCAGAACACAGTGTCAATGGAGGCAGATGTTGTCCCAGACTGCATCTTGCAAACTGTACAAGACAACCTGACCCCCCACCTAATTAAGCTTTCCAACCTCAGCCTCTCCACAGGCTACATGCCCATACAATGGCGCATGGCAATGGTTCACAACTGACCATGGTAACTACCACCCCGTAAGCCTGACTAGCCTGGTCTGCAATGGTATGGATCGGATCCTCATGGCACTCATTAACAAAGACATTGGTAACCTCCAAACACGTTACCCAACCCAGATCAGCTTGGTTGAGTGCAGTTCATGCTTACTGAACTTGTTTGACGTCTTACATACAGTTACCAAGACGTTAGATGACGGGAGAGATGGTTCACACATACTACCTGGACCTCACCAAGGCTTTTGACACCATGCCCCACTCGGGTATTATTGATAAACACACCAGTCTATATATACACCCATACATCACAGGTTGGGTTGCCAACAGGCTTACACACAGAACCCACATGGTACGACTAGGGGTCTCCAGGTCCAGCTCTTGACCGGTCATGACTGGTGTCCCACAGGACTCCGTCCTGGGAGCCCTACTGTTTGGCATATACTTCTCAGAGGTACAGGCAAACACAGGTGGACTACGGCAGACCATGTTTGGCAATGACTGCGAACTGGGAGCCATGACTGATAGTCCAGCTGACACGGACATCCCTCAAGGGGCCTCACAGAGACCGACACAGGGTGTCAACGTCATGGCCTCCAGCCAAGTGCCACTAACTGCATGGTCATTCCATTGTGGAATATTAAGCACCCACATATTAAATACGTGTCAGCCACTTTAATACGGACAAGGTAATGGGGTATAGGTTCATAGGTTAGTACTAGGCTAATTGCCCTTGCGAGCCATTTTAAGCCTAGCCAATTATCCCTTGTGAGACTCAAACCCTGCACCTTGTGTTTGTAAGGCAAACACCTTAACCATTAGGCCACCCTCCCAACCCAGATCTGGGGACTAAGGTAGATAGTGATCTCCCCTTTGACAATCATATCTCTACAGTAGTTAGGACATCCTTCTATGTAGGCCATCCGATTACTAAAGGGTTCCCATCTAGACATAACGGGGTTATAGTGCCCCTTTACTCATCAGTCCCATCATAGGGTAGAATAACCCATTTGGGATGTACCTCAGAAGACACTTCCAACAGCTGGGAGGTCCATGAATGTACCTCGCAAAGGGGATTACTGGCCTCCAACATATGCCCTATTCAGCCAGACTGAATAAACTCCTGCTTTACTCAGTGGCATCTCGTTTACCCAGAGATTATCTCTGCTGGCCAACACAGGCATGTCGAACTCAGGCTTAATGGATATGCTCCATCTATGGAAATCCATGTCACAGTAAGCCACACACTGTAGCGAGCTGAACCTTGCCACAACAATAACTGGAAGATGCTGGAAGGATGGATTCCTGTCACAAATACTCCCCATACTTTGGAACAACATCCCTAACCACACTGTAGCGAGCTGAACCTTGCCACAACAATAACTGGAATATGCTGGAAGGATGGATTCCTGTCACAAATACTCCCCATACTTTGGAACAACATCCCTAACTACATTAGACAGAGCCCATCACTAACACTCTGCAGGAGAAACCTTGAAGAGTGGATGGGGAACAATAGATGCACCCCAGGGATCCCGCCATTGGCTCTGCTCCACAGAGGGACAATTAATGAATCAATGGGGTGGCAAAAGCTGACACGTTTTGGCTGGGCTTATGAATGGCCTCTGGCAGTTGGCCAAGTGCCTACCTATGAACCTATGCATACAGTATCAGCAGATGCTGATAGCTTAATTTACTGTTCAGGTATTGACTTACCTTGTGCCAATGGCAGTTGTGTGTGCAATAGTTGAGGGCTGCCTATGTTGGATGTACAAAGTAGACTGCCTGTACATGACAATTTACTGGTAGTCTTGTGTGTGTGCCCCATCCATTTTTACTGTGTGTGCAGGTGGAGAAAGGTGTCAGTCCCTAGATGCCTACAGCCTACACTGTCAGTGTGTGTGTTATACGTTCCCTCCTTCCAAGGCGTGGGCATACTGGGCATGCCTCCCATCTGCCTACTGGGGCTGGCTCAGGGTGTTTGTGGTCCGAGTACCTCTATGCCTGTGGATCCCTTGGCAATGGTGGTGGGACGTGAGGGCCTTCACCATTCTGTCGCTACTGCAGCTGTTTCCGCAGGATCATATTGTGTAGCATAGCACATACTATGAAGATGTGGGCACACATGCCTGGAGAGTACTGCAAGGCTCCACCAGATATGTCCGAGCAATGGAACTGTGATTTCAGCATCCCAAACACACACTCTATGATGATTCTGGTTTGTGTGTGTGTGCCTCATTATGGCGTTCCTGCACGGGTGTGTGTGCATTTCTGATGGGAGTCATCATCCACGGTTCCAGTGCATAGCCAGCATCCCCCACCAGGTGGCCATTTGGGATGTCCCCCCTGGCAAATAACTGATAGAGCTGTGAGGCATGCCAGAGGTGGGAGTCGTGATAGCTTCCAGGGCTGCCAGCACACACATCCATGAAAATGCCCTGGGCATTGCACAAGACCTGGCAGTTGATGGAGGGGTATCCCTTGCGGTTTATGTAGCGCCTACCCTGCTCATCGAGTGGAGACTTGATGTGTATGAGAGTGCAGTCTATTACACCCAGTACCTCCAGGTATTCTGCCACACGGTGGAAGAGACGTATATTGCTGGCCAACTCCTCCTGCATTCGGGGGAAGTATATGTGCTCATTGGCATGTGGTAACATGGCATCCAGGAACTGGTGTAGTACCCTGGATGCGGATGCCTGTGAGATCCCCATGATATCCCCAGTTGGTCTTTGAAAGGTACCTGTAGCTAGTATTTTCAGGCTTACACATACCTTCGTATCCACTGGGATGGGTTCCCCTCTGTTTGTTCTGGCTTTGAGGCATGGCTGGCACAGCTCCACAAGTTGCTGTAGGATATCCCTGTCCACCCTGTAATGTTCTACTATCTCCAGATCATGTAGCCCCTGGTAGGTTACCCTGGGTCTGAACACTCTCCTCCTCCTCTGGTGCCTGAGGCGGTCGTGTGCATCATCCTCCACACCACCTTCAGTCTCCAACACATGCTGGTGGATCAAAGCTATGGCAGCCCCTAACATGTACATACTAAAAGTTCCCTGTCTGTATACACCACTGTGTGTGGGGTGCTTTCACACTTTATACTATTGTGCTATGGATTCTGCTGATGTCATTGGGTGTGTGTGAGCTATTCCAGCTGCAGCGTGTCTTAATTATGGGTTTTACAATGAGTACTGCAAGTGTGGGGCCTTTACTGTGGAGATAGGCCAAGCCAGCCTCGATTAATCTGTTGCTCTTTAATTCACTTTTAAACCTGGATCCCCTCCCATTATCAGGCATGCATCCACCTGCCTTCTTTCTTGTTTTGTACTTTCCCTATGCAAGTCATGGCAAAATGGGTCTTGTAGCGGATATACTGCAAATCGGTTTTGTTCTGCTTTGACACTTAACTGTTTTCTTTGCAGTACAGCCCCTCCCCTTTCCTGTTCTACAGGTAGCTGCTTGCAGCCTTGTTAGCCGTTTTCAATGACCCACTGTAGGCTCCTAGGTGTGTCATTTGCACTCCAATTTCCCTGCTGCAGCATTTCCTTATTTCTTTCCTACATCCTTCCTGTTTCAGCTGCAGTGCGCGCCGAGCAAACCAGTTTACCGGGTTTACGCACGTTTTCATCTCCGTTCACATGCATACTCAGTTACCTTGTGTACTCTCAGCTAAGCAAAGCTATGGCCAGTTCAACACACCCCTATCCTGCAGCTTGCCTAGCTAGGGGCAAACCGGTTTAGCAATGCTCCAATGTGCTTACAGCAACGGCGACACACCCCTCTCTTGATATCATCTTTATCTCAAAGGGCACATCTCTGTGTTATAACGCTACATTGCAAGTTGCATCCTTACACAAGCGGGGAATCTATGATTCACTATTACTCCTCTCACTTGCATGGCATTGCCTACTAATTCCTAGCTACCGTGCATAACACTGTCACAGCCACTTAGCAACCCTTGCGTCTTAGTATGGTGTAGCATGCCTGCCATTGACTATTATGGGGAAATTGTGGTGTGTGTTACATTGCAGTTTTATTCTATATTTTTATAATTTCCTTGTGATCCACTTTGCGCGCCGCTGCCCTAAGCTTCCATGTCGCGACAGTGTGACTATATATATTAAATGTTAATTTTATATTTTGTACATATTTTGTTATGCCAGTGGCTATATATTTAGCCATTGGCATATATTAACAATATAATACAGGTGTTTGGTTGGCTGTCATGGCTCCGATTTTATGTTTGCAAAAATGTAAACAGTTTTCTACGGTTTACATTTCTGCATGCTTACACTACGCCTGCACCACTTCCTGGATCACTACATACCTTCATTTGCATGGTACACTGCTGCGCATGGGGTAATTAGCATACAGGATCCAGGAGTTGTGCGGGCGTAGTGTATGCAGGTAGTGCACGTGGGAACAGCTCGTACCTGCATCGCTCGGCGGCCATATTTGGCGTTAGAACACAGACGCTACGCCTGCACCTGGTGCAAGCTTTATGAATCCCGGGGCATATATGTTTAAAACAGCAGGTCACAGTTACAGTAAAATAGCTTAAAAAAATCAAAAGCAATTTAATTTAAAAAGAGAGTGTGTCAGATGCAGGATACGATTAGCTTAAAAAAAAAAAAAGGCTAGCACTCTTCAGGTAAGGTTTTAACCACTACTCACCAATGTATTTTACACGAGGTAGGTACAGGCAATTCACGCCCTTGTTTCCTGCAGGGTAAATAACACAGGTCTGGAAGAGCAAACACAAAACAAGACTCTAGACAGAAGTTGTAGTATTGTATAATTGACGGAGTTCTATCATTTTGCAATAAAGAAGCCTTAATAAGCCTACCCAAAAATAGTTAAAAAGGTTATTTTAAATTTCACAAGAATAGTTTTCTTGTAAGCCTTTCAGCAGGTCTGTAGAGTTGCTAGCCAGGGGAACTGAACCTACCAAATGTAGGTCTAAATGAGAAGGAAGACTCTGCATTAGTCTAATAAAAATATAATCAGTCTTTAAAGGATCATTCATGCAGACAAAAATCAGGACAGGAAAAAGTGTTCCTAAAACAATAAAATTGCCATGTACAACTACAATCCAACTTTCCAAACAGTTATTACATAAACAGCTAGTAGTAGTAGTAGTATTTCACAGAGAAAGAGAAACTGAAGGTCCATGTGACGCTTGCCAGATAAATTAGCACACAGGTTCTGAAGGGTCTCAAGTATACAGGCTTCTCTAGAAAATCATAATAGAGGGGACCAGACTTGATGAGGCAAGCATGGGTCTAGAGGAATGACTTTGGACTTGCGCAGCATGACTTTATAAAAGTGGGAATCAGGAGAAATTAAGAAAAGCTCAGGAGGCCATTTATGCATGAATGCATCTCTGACGCATCCTCCTGAAGAGGAATATGGGAAAAAAGTTGCTGCATTTGGTGCTGTCAGGGATGCATGAAGGTCACAGCAAGGTTTCTTTCAATGATGGAAGATTGGTGGTGTTCATTTTGTGGTAAAAAGTGTTTCACTTAAGCTACAGCCAGCTGTCTGAAAGCATCTGGTGGGCATAACCCATTCCCCCACCATCATGGCTTCTTGAAAAAGGGGGTAGGAAGAGTTCCTGAATGTTTAATCACATACCACACCACTACCATGTCGTTGCTGTGTATGGCAACTGTTTCCGAATTCTGAAATTATTGCAGTGTGAGGAGTACTGCCCTCATTTCCAAACACTGATGTTTACAGTGATCTAGGTTTGTGACCATGATTTCTGATGTGGCTTCCCATGTCAATGTCTCCACTCTACAACTGCAGTGGGGATTAAAATCCATCTGCCTAGAGGCATATTTTTTAAGTCAAGTCACCAGCCTACAAGAAATCTTGCGCAATCTGGATATATGGATTAGTAGAAGCATGTGACCCACTAGCTGATACCACTGAGCTTTCAGAGTCCACTGTAACACTTTCATATGGTATCCAGCATCGAAAACTATATAAATAGAGGCCGTCTTGAGTCACAGTCCTAAAGGCAAATACATTCCAAATCAGTTCTTCCATTTAATTCACCACATGCTAAAAATAATAAGGATCCTGCCTGGAGGAAGATGGCCCTGGCAGGATAGTGTTTCCAACATGCATTTGATGAATGTGAGCTTTTTGAGAGGGCTAGGCTGCGGTGGTGCAGCGGTTAGCACTGTCGCCTCACAACAAGAGGTTCTCCGGTTCGATTCTCGGCTGGAGCACCTTCTGTGTGGAGTCTGCATGTCCTCCCCGCAGTTGAGTGACGTTTAAAGACATGCAGGTAGGTGCATGCGTGAATGGGTGTGCCTTCTTTAAAGACTGGGCGTCGGGCTGACACTCAGCACTGTAAAAATCCACTGCCAATCATTAGCGGACCGGAGTTCCGCTGTGGCGACCCCTAACCGGGAAAAGCCGAAAGAGAGCTCCATGTGAGACTTTGTGGTGCACACTGTAATTCTTAAAGGCTGAAAGACTGTAAACAGGAGAATCTCTCATGGATAAGATTCATCTTTGCGTGGCAAACAGCCAGCTGACTAGATACAGGAACACCATGACCCTTTGCAGCTGCAGCTTTTTTTGCAATGAAGGACATGCGTTTGGTAAGCATCCCGAGGGCTGCAGTGTGATCAAATGAGAGCACCAGTAACTCAAAGTCTGGCTCCCACCATGAAAGGTGGATCTGCAAATCTAAATTATCCTAAGGTGTTTATGTGATGTATGCACAACACAGATGACCTGGAACTCTTATTTCTCACTTGCCTATTAAACTCTACAGATGCCAGTGGCTGTTTAAAGGGCTGCTATGGGAGTTGAATAGGACTCAAAAGCATGGACAGAACACATATCAGAATCTGAACATTACAGAAATATACAACAGGCAACAAACAGTAAAATGTAAACACTGTGAAGTCTGTGACCCGTGAAGACTGTGTCCCATGGAATCTACATGATATTTAGCAAGGAGACAAAATAAGATAATTCATGTACAATTTCGAACGGAGATGGAAAGACTTTGAAAAGGACATCTGAAAACTTATTACTGGGCATTGCAAAAGTTTATGACAAAAGGGTTTATGGACTGGTGGATTGGATTGTAATATTGTGTTAAAATGAGAAAGAGAAAAAAAATTTACATACACCAACTAGGATAAATGTGGAGGAGAATAGGAGTGTTGTAAAATACTGGGGACAACCCAAAACGTTCTTTTCACAAAAAAAAATTAATAAGTAACTGACAAAAGAAAAAGTTATATTTGTGGAGTAGTGGGACATGGTGCAAAAAAATGTGAATCAAAATGTTATAAATGTAATAAACAGACATTTATGGATGGATTGCAAAAATGAAAATAAAAGTAAAGAAGAAGGAAGATAATTAGGGGTATACATTTTAAAATTAATGACATTTCTGTGTTAGGTATAACATTTGGAAGATGCAAGTAGATTTCAATGGGAAAAATTGAAGAAAAAAAATAAACTTATAAATTATCATCCCTCCATCAATCCATCCTAAACCCCTTTTCCTATTTTTGCACATGTGGTCGGGGTGTCACTTCAACATTGACAATCATATACAGCCAAGGTTTGCACCGCCAGATACGTACCACACACTTGAGCACACATTCACACCTAGGGCCAGTTTAAGATAGTGTCCAATCCACCTGCTGCATGTTTTTAGAATGTGGAAGGAAACAGGAGAACCCGCAGAAAAGTCATGCGAACACAAGGAGGACATGCAGACTCCAAACAGAAGGCAACCCAGCAGAGAATCAAATAGGAGAACCTCTTGCTGCGAGACAACAATGCTAAACACTGCGCCACCTTAACTTATAAATTCTCACTCAAAAAAAAAAAATTCTTCCTTGATAAATTCAGTACTGATGGGAAAAATTGCATAACTGAAAAGTGCATTCACATTGCCAACACTATTTGAAGAGGCATTATTGCATATACTTTTTTTCATTTATATGTGGTTCTAGATTAAAACCAGTATAAAAAAAAAAAAAAAAAAAAAAAGTAGTTCTGTATACAAATAAAGGAGGTGTACGGTATGCGGCTTCATTAAATGTACACAAAGTGTTAAAGTAGATAAATGAAAAAGATGAAAGACAAGTAGTGAAATTGTATAAATACAAGTATGATAAATTTTGGGGTATGGTGCAAAGAGAAAAAAAGAATGTATAAATTAAGAAAAACTGTTACCAATTAAAACTATTTTGTAGAAAAAATAGAAAAGTATGGTACAAGATAAAACATTACTATGTAAAACAATAGGAAAATCTCACAGATGAAAAACATTAAAGCTATTATAAGAAGTAAATGGTGTAATCAGAAAGTAGAACGTCAAGATTTTTTTGTGGAGACTGGTAATAGATAAATTACCAGTAAAAGGAGATATGCCATTAAAAAGAAAAAGTGAAAGAATACACTGACATACAGAACATGTGTTTTTGAAATATAAGAGTAAAAACAAAGGGGAAAAACGTGGAAACATGGATATTATAAGAATAGGAATAAAGAATATGTTGAAAGAATGAAAAAAAAGTTAGTTATTTTATGTCATGTGTGTTATATGGAACAAAAGAATGCTGGTCATGGAAAAAGGAATAGGGGTCTAATATGGATGAAAATTTAGTACAATTGTAAAGGAAATTATGAATATGTGCAACTACATTCGTATAACTATATATTTTTACATTTATAAATATGTAAATATGTTGTAAACACGTTATTTTTGGATATAAATAAAGGAACTTCTACTCTTAACAGGTGCTGTGGAATATTTTACATCTAGCTGAGCTACCAGCAACTCAGACAGATGGAGCCTTGGTTTTTATATAATATTCAATAAAAGTGACTAAAAATGTGCAGCTAACTATAGGACTTCTCAAATGTAGCCTTGTGCTTGATTCTCAGTGTGCATTTAACAGTCCTGCACAACCTTTTGTTTTTCAAGATATCCTGAAATACTAGAAGCTAGCCGCAAGCACCTCAAGCAACAAAATGGCTGGCAAAAAGGTTTCAGTTCCTATGTGTGCCTTATTGATCATTACTTGGTAGTTCAGATTACAAGATAAAGGATATTCCTGTAACATTTTTATAATGTTATAAATGCCGATAGAGATGGACCAGATGTACATTTAAATGAAAGGAAAAGAAAATAGGTTTAATATAATGGACAAGGCAGTTAGAGAAACTGAGAAATATGTTAGCTTTACTAGTGTACATCAGATACTGTGTGCTTGTCCATCTCTGCTGGTCCACCAGAAGTGATGGCAGTGACCACCAGAAGTGATGGTAGTGACATCAAAGTGGAGGCCCCCATCACTGAGACAGCAGTAAATCATGCTTTACAGTTCACAGGGAGTGATTCAGGTTAGTGCCATCCCTGGTAGCAGATATAGGTCCCTAGGGAGAGTGATAATATCATTGCGTCCTGCAACTGAGTCGATATAAACATGGTCTACACTGTCTTGATCCCAGTAGGAGACTGGTTAAGTTTCTAATATTTAATTTTTAAAAGAAGAATGCATGTATTATTTCAATAGTACAAAACATATCAACCAACCCCCAAACTGCCCTCCAAGAGCCTTACATCAGATACAAGTAAGAACAGCTGTATGTGTCCATGTCCAATAAAATAATGTCTTAAACACAGTCCGAACTTGTCCACCATAAATATATACAACCAGATTTACAAGAGTAGTATGACAGACAATTCATTCCACTGGGGAAGCTAACCATTACCATTTCATAAAAGAACCACGGGTTACATTATCAAGAGCTGTTTATAATTCAAAGCAAAACAAGAAGCATATAGTACCTCCACAGCAGCACACAAACCTTTGTACAAAATTGGTTCAAACAATCAATAGTTCAGAGCTGTAACATCTTTCTCAACATCCTAAATAGCTTAGCCCCTGTAGATCTGCTCAACTCACTATACACCATGGTTAACACCATCAAAGATCTGATTAAACAAAGTAACAAAGCCTGGTTACACTGGAAAAATCAACAAAATCACAAGCAAACCTACACCCCTATACACAAATTAGAAACTAAGCCAAGTCCCAAATAAAATGACAAAAATACTATACAGTTGCCCAAGAGCTTAACCACAACAATTCCAAAAAATTTTAGTCGACCATAAAAAAAACTCCAACCAGGAAATGCCTCAAACCCCATTACTTCAACAGCTGACAGCATAGCCTCACAATTAAATACCTTCTTCACAAACTCAATTCACTTGGTTATCCACTCTCACCAAAATACCCCACCAACTATACAAACCACCCTCTCACCAAAATACCCCACCAACTATCCCAACCACCAATAATTAAGCCAGTACTACCTTCTCCTTTAAAATCTGTTCCAATCCATAGCATAAAAAATCTACTCAGTAAGGTCAATCCCACCACCCTAGGAGCAAACAACCTTACTACAGAATTCCTAAAAATAGCTACAGATGCCATTGCCTTCCCTGTCTCTATCCTACAACATTACATTCACCATTTCCTCTATCCTACAACATTACATTCACCATTCCCTTGCACAAAGGGGGTAACTCATCCAATTAGAGATCCCTTGCCATTCTATAACCCCTCTCCAAAATACTAGAAAAATATATTCACACACAGCTTTTAAACCACCCGCTATCCAACAACCTCTTATCCCACACACAACATAGATTTCACCCACATCACAGCACCACAACCGCACTCCTTAGCTTCACTAACACCATAAATCAACATAAAAACCAGGATAAATTTGTTTCTTCCATCTTTCTGGACCTCTCCAAGACCTTTGATACAGTCTCACACCAGAAATTACTTGCTGAACTTGCCTCCTAAATCTCAGCCACTCTTCCCTATCATGGTTGCACAGCTATCTTACCAGCCAATAATAAGCTGTCAGCCTACTTCCTGTCAAAGGCTCTAGACTAGGCCCCAAATCTTTACCATTTTCATTAATAAGCTACACAAATCTACCCCTGCTGTGTCAGTCATCCAATACGGAGATGACTCAACCCTCCTCTGCACTCATCTTCCCTAAAACAATTAAATCAATACACAACAGTCCTTCTCTGAAGTAGAAACCTGGCTAGCTGAAGCAAAACTTCTGAACTCATCTAAGACCAAGCTGATGTTCTTTCATGCCACCAAAACACCCAATTCCCCAACCACATTTCAAATACACTCCTCCAACAACAGTAGTATAGCAGCAGTCTCCCAAATGAAATTACTAAGCGTTATAATAGGACAATAAAATTAAAATGGACTTATGCCTAGTACAAACCATTAAAAAGACAACTGTATCGAATCAAGCCTTTCCTCCCTAACCACACCAGACAAGACATCCCTAGAACTCATCTCCTATCCACACTGCTCTAAGCCTCACCCATCCTCATTAATCTAAGCAAAACCCACCTAGCTAGACTCTTGCTACAATAAAATAGCTAAATTCACCACCAATCCCACCCACAGGTCCCACCACCATTCTGCCCTACATCAACTAAAATGATTATAACTTCCCCATAACTTAACCTACCAGCTCATCACCACCTACAAAATAGTACATCAGCCTGAAAGAACCACCCTCCAACAGATGCTTCAACCTTATTCTACCATTTGACTACTTCGATTGTCTCATAAAAACACTACTTAAGGTTTCCAAAAGCAGCAATAATGCTGGAGACTCCCTCTATTCTAACTACATTTCAAAGATCTAGAATACTATCCCACAACACAAACACTACCAGTCCACCACAATTTAAAAAACTCCTAAAAGATTACCTCAAAAACAATTGGATCTGCTCTTGTATTAGCCCCAGCTAGCCCCAGCTAATTCCTCCAAGTCTCCTACTCTCTTCCTTGCACTAGTCATCCCCCTTAGAAGTTGCTTAACTGCACCTGATCCTCTCACTTCCCTCTACCACTATACTTCTACCCGATAACTACCTTCTCCATACAGTATAGCTGCTGCTCTACCTACTTCCCACCACTATCTTCATCTTCCTTTTCAATCTTACTCCACCTGGTAACTAACCTACTTATCTACCCACTAGGGATCTACAGTTTCTGATCAAGACATATTACATCATAGACAGTAGTAGTTATACATACACATAAAAGTACTATGTCCACAATAACTTTGTACTTGCACCACCAAAACCATATATACAATAACCATGTATGTTACCATCGTCTTGCTTGTATGACTTTTAAACTTGTATAGAACACTGAATTTTGCTTGTGACCATCAGACTTTGTAACTGTGCTACAGAGCTTTTCTCCCTGGGCCTCTGGATGCAATCCTGTTTTCAGTCAGACCATCCCAGTAAACGATCATAAAATAAATTAATAAATGAAAAATATTCTTGTTGCTTGTTTTCTGCAGTACTGGAAAAGTATCTGAGATTGTACGTGCAAGGCAATGTAGAATGGATGCCATAAAAATATTAAATCAATGCCTCAGCTGACTGCACAAGGAATCTTTGTGAATGCTTTAGCTGCCCAACACAGAAAGAAAAATGGACTAGAAATGGCACAGAACACCACAGAAGTCACCAATGCCCTGCAGCTCAAATTTCCCCCGAGTGATGAAAACTCCCAGGTCCCAACTTAACAGATGCCAAGAGCAGCAGCAAGTAGGTACATCTTAGAAAAGGTCATCCTAGTGTTCAGCCTGTCAGCATTGTCAATCACAGTACTGATCTTTAGAAATCATAGCGGACAGAATAAAAGCAGAACTTTATCTTTCAGTGTAGAAGGCTTACTAAATACCAAACCCTATACTGTTAGTGATAGGGAATCTATGTACAGATTTAGTTTTTAAGTACTTAGTAAAGTATGTAACCATAAACAAATCTGATTTTCTAGTAGGAGCAAAGCTAAATTCTCAGGGTCAACAGCAATTAATGGCCAGTGAATCACCACCTGTTGTCTGATGTTATTGGGTTGGAGACAATGCTCCATATGGGACACCGGCTGGATCTGGCCAAAGATATTAATAACATAAGTGCATACTTAGCAATGACAGGATATATTCAAAATGTGAAAATAAGGATGCAGTGCAATTGTATATTACACAAAAAGAGAGCTCTTGCCCTCAGCTAAATGATCCAGTCAATTCCCAGTGAGTGTCAGACTGAACTCAAAGGGCCAGCCATTCAGCATTCTCCACTAGCATATCATGAATGCTTTTCTCTAGAGGCTCATTGTAATTTTGTTTTACAGAAGTATGCTGAAGGATTACACTATATGCTTCGATAAAACAAGCAGCCATAGCAGACTGAGCTCATAGTAATGTGATGCTGGATTCAAAGAAAAACAAGAGTTGGCAGAAGCAAATGATTCTTGTCGGAAAGGTAATTATCAGAAACAAATGTCCAAAAAGTTGCATAAGCAAATTAGAACAAAATAGAATATTAGATTATTGCCACTCAGTGTCACTATGCTTTTGTAGAAGACTGCAAGACATCACTATTCTCTGGGTTTATCACCACCACCTTTTATCACCATCACCATCACCATTAAGACGCTGTCCGGTTCGATTCTCAGCTAGAGCGTCTTCTGTGTGGAGACATGCGTGAATGGGTGTACCTTCGTTGAAGGTTGCGCGTCAGGGTTGGTAACTCGGCACGTAAAAATTAACTACCAATCATTAGCGGACCGGAATTCCGCTGTGGCGACCCCTAACCGGGAAAAGCCGAAAGACACAAACAAAACCATCACCCAAACAAAACCATCACCCATTCCTAGCTAGCCACAAGGCTACAAGCAGCATTAGCTAACCCAATAAAAAGTACAGATTATACTGACAGCATTCTATACAAAAAGGTTCTGTTGCGCATACAAAATCAGTTGACCAAAATGTGTGGCAATATTAACACTACCACACTTTATTCTCCAGGTTCAGACAAAAAAAAAAATGTTCCTTTACTCACACATGCACACTTGCCTTTATTGCCTTCTGAATTCACCTGCACTAAGCACATTTTAGCTGAGGTACGTGCTGTGCATACATTCACTCTTGACTAGGAATATTTACAAATTCCCATTTTAAGTTATATTTTCTATTTCACTACTTTCAGTAGTTAAAGTATTCTCTCTACTGAGTTCATACAATACTCTCAGTTATTACTGTTACTTTAAGTAATTGGAAATTCACGGGTCAAAACTTGTTCTCAGTTATTACCTTTACTATATTTTGTTTTTACCTGCCTCTCAAACTTCAAGTTGGATTACTCTGAATTCACGGTTGAAAAGAACAAGACGTTTCAGTTAAAAGTTTTACTTAGCATTCCCACCTTTCCAGCATTCCCACCTTTCCATCCTTCCATTTCCTGATAAATAAGCCATACCGCCTGCATAATGAAAACATAACCTTGCCTCAGGGTAGCAGCATCCCTTTTAGCAAACCACACCCAGAAGTGCCAGATTTTAAATGACATACACAGTAACTGCATAGGCAGCCTCAAATAACATGGATCCCTTGGCAAAGTATCTTATTGTACTCTCCACCCCCACTTTCTATTCTCACCCTGGCAAACACACCAGTGTGCCATTGTTTCCTCCCATCCTTGCCTCCTCATAGTAAATGGAGTACATTTGTTTTGTTTTTCCTCACACAGTCTAATTTGTCACCTTTTTTCTACAGCCTTGCAATACATCCTAATTGGACAAGACTGTACCATAAAAACGGTGGTGGAAAGAATACAATTATGCTGCGACAGAAACTATAGGGTTCTAAATGCACTGAGGTACATTATAGAGCTTTTATCCCCACAACATTTGGTCCAATAATGGCCTGAAAAAGATCATGACTAAGGAAAGAAACTTATTTTTTTCTTTCAAGAACTAGATTATATCCATGACTTGATGTTCAAGACTAGCAGTACAGCAGTTACCACAAAACTGAGTAGTGGTTGACCATAATCCAAGAATAAAATGCTTTTGTGAGGACACAGATTACATTTGGTATGGCTGCCTTCCTTCCGACCACACAAAAAAAGAAAGAGTGATTTTCTGTGTACTCATATAGTATTAAATTGGGATGAAAGTGAAAGGTCAAATTAACATAGACATACATTTGAAGTTGCTGTTGTCATATCAAAACAGCATGCCTCCTCAGACTCCAACCCAAAGGACGGACACCTTTCTCTGTATTCCTCTGAAGTCAAACTATGAGGAAAGTGAAAGAACATATAGAATGAAATATGTTATTATACTCTATTTTTGTCAGCTATACATATGTAGCATGCCCTGTTTCCCATATACCCTGATGATATCCAACCATATACACATTAGATTTCAATTGAGAAAAAAAGTAAACAGAGTAATTCCTTCCAAATTGTAGTTCCTACATGGTACACTGGCCCTAGACACACTAGAGTGGCATTCTCAAACCTATAAAGTGTGATCTGCAATAGATAAATGAAAAAATGCTGTCCAGGACCAAGGAGGAGCAGGTGCCTAATTGGAAGCAACCTCTCCTTGGCCTGAACAACCAAATAAGAGCACTAGTGAAACCCTCCATAGCAAACAGTCCAAACTGGCCACATCTACCAAAGACAATCATAATGCCTTCTTCACATAAGTTTGCAATCTCAAAGGAAGCACTCAAATCTGCTCAGAACTGGTAGTAAAGGATGCAACATACACAAATGCCATAGATAATAGCCAACCTGCTGATAGTTTCAGTGAAAATTTCACCCCTCTGTCCCCCCCCCCCCATCAGTAAAACAGGACATCACCAGCACCTGCTCCCTCCCCTTATCTCTAGGGAGCAAGTCATCACTGCCCTCTCAAAGGCAAAAAATACAGCCTCCATGGGACCCGATAACATTCCGGGCTGCATCCTACATGAACTCAGGCAGGAACCTGCAGCACCATTAGCCACCCTATTCAACCAAAGCTAGAGTACCGGCTTCATCCCAGCCAAGTGGAGGGCAGCTACTCTCATCCTGCTGCATAAAGGTGAAGCGTCCACTGATCCAGGAAAATATAGACCCATCAGCCTAGCTAGCCTGATCTGCAAGGCGATGGAGCAGATTATCATGGACCCCATTAACAAGGACATTGGGGACCTCCAAACACAATCCCACACAGTTTGGTTTCATCAAGTGTAGGTCATGCCTGTTAAATGTGGTCGACTTCTTTAAGACAGTCACCAAAGCCATAGACAAAGGGAAGATGGTACACATAGTCTACCTTGACCAGGCCAAAGCCTTCGATACCATTCCCCACGCAGGTATAATAGATAACCTATGGAGTGATGCCTGGTTGAGAGAGTTTATCAGATGGGTGGCAAACTGACTCACTGACAGAGCCCACCTAGTCAAAATAGGGGAAACCCTCAAGCAGTAGACCAGTAATGAGCGGTGTACCCCAGGGATCGATCTTGGGGCTTCTGTTCTTTGGGATATACTTTTCTGAGTTGCAGGCCAAAACCAGTGGGCTATGGCTGACCAGGTTTGCAGATGACTGCAAGCTGGGTGCTGTCATCAATTCAACTAGTGATATGGATATCCTCCAAGAGGGTCTTACCCAAACAAATAACTGGTGTCAGAAACATAGCCTCAAACAAATGCCAAAAAATACGTCATCAACCCTTTTGGGGAGAGTGACGTCCCTACAAATTATCACATAAATAGAAGGTCCTAAGCACGCAATCAGTCATGAGGGACTTCAGCACCCAGGTTGATAGCAAACTGGCTTTTGAACACCATATTGCCTCCATTGTACAGAAAGCTATCTACATGGCCCACCTCATTAGTAAGGTTATCTCATCCAGGAACAAGGAGGTCATAACATCCTTGTATTATTCCCTTATAAGACCCAATATTGAGTACAATGTCCCTTTCGGCAAGTGCATCACAAAGCACATGCAGCAGCTGGAGAGACCACAGAGGTTCCTCACCAGGAGAATCCAGGGCCTCAAACATCTACCATACACATAATAGGCTATAAGCCCTGTACCTCTACTCAGTCTCATACAGACTCCTCAGAGGTGACCTCTTTCTGGCATACAAAGCAATCGCAGACCCTGCATGAATGGGACTGCTGCATATCCGCAAGTCAAGCTCCATTCGAGTAACCCGCACGCACAACCTCAACCTGGTCTGTGACATCAACAGGATTTGTTGATGGGACAGATTTGTGCCCCAGAGTCTCAACTTCTGTGGAGCAGACCCCCTCTCCACTTCAAGCAGACCACATCATTAGCACTTTTTAAGCACAACCTGGATAATTGGATGGGGAACAGAAAATACACTCCTGGGATTCCATCTGTGTCCCTGCTGGACAGGGGCATCAGGTGTTGACTTGTCAGAACATGGGCTAAATTCTTGGCTAGGCTTGTAAGGTCCTAAGGGTCAATAGCCTAGTAACTTCCTATGAAATGACCTCACTGTCCCCAGCCCCCACACAAATTATAGCAATCTCTGCACCCACCCCTGAGTGGGGTCCAGTTTCAGACTAGGGTGGGCTCACAGCTGAGGACCCTACTACACCACTTACACAGCCAGGAATGATGGCCCCCAGAAGCAGTGAGGTTCCAAATGTTCTGTGAAGCATTTTATGCTTTTTCACTACCCAGGGGATTTATGTATGCACCTACCAATACGTTTTACATTTAGACACACACACAATGCTTTCTACAGGCAAACTGGAAGAACATCAATTCACCTATGGCATGTTTATAGGATCATAGGAGGTTACTACGCTAGTGGGCTTGGGGCCCAGAGTTTATCCCAAAAACGAAACTTCAATCAGCACCTGTTGCTCCTGTCAGTGAGGGACACAGGTGGAACCCCTGGGACAAATTTGCTGTTTCCCATCCACTCGTCAAGGCTGCACTTGAAGAGGGTCAGCAACATACTTTGTTTGACATGCATGGGGAGTCTATTGCGGATACAGGGCAGCCTCAGTGAGACAAACATGTCTCTCCAATAGGTTTTGTTAATGTCGCATATTAGATTTAGGCCTTTCAATTGCGTAATGTGCAAGGAATTAGACTTATGGATATGAAGCATGTCTAGTAAGGCATGGTCAGAGACTGCCTTGTAGGCAAGACACAGATAATCTCTGAGCAATCTGTACGATACAGAGTAGAGTGACAGTGATTTCAGTCCATCCACATAGGACAGGTGTTGGAGGCCATGGATTCTCTTTGTGAGGTATTTCTGTGGCCTTTCCAGTTGGTGCAGGTGTTTGGAGAGATACATACCAAATGGGACATTGTACTCAATTATTGTCCTAATGAGGGAGGAGTACAGTGAGGTAATAACCTTTCTTTTTCTGGATGCAATCCCTTTACTTATGGGATGAACCAAGTAAAAGGCTTTTCTGACCACTGCCGCTTCATGATGGTCGAATGTAAGATTGTTGTCAATTTGTGTACCCAAGTCTCTCACCACAGATTGTGTGCTTAGGGGGTTGGTGTTGATATGGTAAACAGGGGCCGTATTTTTGCCGAATAGTACAATACATTTTTTTGCATTTAACATAAGGCCATAACTTTGAAACTAGTCATTTTCTGCTGTGAGACCCTCTTGTAGTATATTAACATCATTTGGGGAATCAATGACAGGACCCATCTTATAGTCATCTACAAACATGGCCAGCCACAAGCCTTTTGTCTTTGCCTGGACCTCTGAGAAGTAGACGCCAAAACAGTAGGGGTCCCAGGACAGTTCCCTGGGGAACACCACTAGTAACAGGTCTGCTGTCAGAGGTAGAAGCACCTATTTTGACCTTGTGGGTCCTATCGGTGAGCCAGTTGGCCACCCACCTGATAAGATATGGATTTAAGCCAAGATGCGTTAGCTTTTCGATGATGCCCGAGTGGGTGATTTTGTCAAAGGCTTTGGCCAAGTCAAGCTAAGCTGTACATATTGACTCTCTCTCATCCAGGGCCTTGGTGATAGTCTCAAGAAAGTCAACCAGGTTCAACAGGCAAGATCTGCCCTTGACAAATCCGTACTGGGTGGGGTCAATTGCTTGGAGATTGCCTATGTCTGGTTTATGAGGTCCATAATAATACACTCCATGGCCTCACAGATCAGACTTGTCAAACTAATGAGGCAATAGTTTCCAGGGTCAGTAATGGTACCACCTTTGTGCAAGTGGACGACTATGGCATTTCTCCACTCTGCTGGAATGAAGCCTATTCTTAGGCTATGGTTGAATAGGGTGCTCAATGGCACGGCTAGTTCTTGCTGGAGATGGTGCAGAATACAACCTGGAATACTATCAGGTCCCACAGAAGCTGTGTTCTTTGCCTTGGATAGGGCCTTTAACACTTGATCTATGCAGCTATGAGGTGCAGGACAAGTATTGGGGATGCTGAATGGGCCTTTGGGGGGGACAGAATTTAACACTTGATCTATGGAGATATAAGGTGCAGGACAAGTATCGGGGATGTTGAATGGGCCTTTGGGGGGGGGGCAGAGGAGTGAAGTTTGCACAGAAACTGTCTGCTAGCAAGTTGGCTAGGATCAGTGTAAGTGGTACAGTTAAGAACAAATTCGGAACAAACCTGGGCTTTACCATGGAGGTTCCTGACATTACTGAGAAAGGCTTTGTGGTTACCCTTTGTTTTGGAGGCTAGTTTTGATTCATAATTGGCTTTGGAGGTTTTCACTAGTGATCTAATTTACTTGTTGAGGCTAAGGAGGGAGTTTTTCCAACTGGGAATTTGTGCCTATTTACCCATGAACAGCAGTTGCTTCCTTTTGTTGTAAAGCCCGTTAGAGGATATCCACCAAACAGGTTTGAGTTTCCTTGAGAAGCAAGTTTTAGTTCTGTCGGGTATGGCTGAATTCATGCAGTTTTACAGGTGCTTGTATACTGCACTGGTGTACTGTTCAGCATAGTTGTCTGCATCTTCCGAGGAGGCAGTGATGTGAAGCTACTGATACCCTCCCTTAGAAGGAGGCAGTCAACTTTTGAGAAGGTTTTTTTTAGCAGGATTACAGCTGCGGGGGTGGATGGGATAGAAACTTTGAATGAGGCAGTCCGATGGTCTGATCTCACCAGGGAACAGCTTACTATGGGCGTGATGAAGCGGTCACCCATGTTGGTGAGAACCAAGTCTAGAATGTTATCTCCTTTTATAGAGGATGAGACAAGCTGGTCTAGTGAGTCAGAACTGATGGAAGTCAAAGAATTGTTAGGCGAATGCATTAGAGCTGGAATAGTTCACCCAGTCTATGGTGGGGTAGTTGAAGTCAGCAAGGATCAGAGTGTCAGGGGGTATCTTGATGGAGTCAAGTAGGTGGAGTGGGTGTCCTGAGTCATTGAGGGGGATCTATAACTGGCTATAACTTGGATGGGTGTCTTGCCAATTGTCAGTTGCACCCGGAGTAGTTCTAGTGCATCATGCTGGAAAACCAGTCTGGAGATGTGCTCGTCTTTAATGAAAAAAAAAAAAAAAAAAAAAAAAAAAAAATATTCCACCACACTTAAGTCTTCCCGACCTCATTTTGGGGTCGGAATGGGTGGAATGCAGCCTTGAACCAAATTTCCATGACTGCACAGATGTCGGCATCTTCCAGTGCAAGGAAAGCATCCAGTGAGTGCATTTTCAGGTTAAGGCCTCTAGCATTAAGCAGCATGACCTTCAATTTGCTTCTTGATAGATGTTTTGTTGGAAGATTTGTCTTTGGGACATTGTCTAAAAATGGCACAAAGGGGGAGGCAAACGCCTTGGCTAAAATCCTTGGCACAAAGGGGGAGGCAAAAGCCTTGGCTAAAATCCTGAATCTCAGAAGTGACAAGTGGAGGTCATCTCTGGCAAAGCATCAAGGCCTTTCAACCATGTCCTCCCAGGCAGACAGATACTGGATCCCCTTGGAATGACACCAGAAACTAAGCCAATTGTTCAAGTTGATTATTTTTTGTTGGCATTGTGGTATCATTCTTGGTGAAGATAGGATGCTGCTTAAGGTTAGAGTCATACCTGCCTGGGACACATACTCAGAGAGCTCAGTGATGTCTCTCTTCATATAGTCCAGGGAGGTATGTCTCAAGTCATTCACGCCAAAATGGACAATGACAGAGTCATACTTTTTGTGGAGAGACTTAAGTGCATGTGTGATGTGGTGGATTCTGGCTCCTGACAGACCATGTCTGTGATCTTATCCTGGTCGAGCCTGGTGAAGGGAACATCAGTGTGTCTCACAACTGAGTCACCAATGACTAGAATGTTTGGTTTATTGTTATGCCATATGGGCTGTGTTTGTGAAACACTGGTGTGCTGTCTGCGATGCCGTGTGTTTTGCAGGTCTCTGCTGTTTACGTAATTTTTATTGAGGACCTCTGCATAGGTGTGTGTGTGTGTGTGTGTGTGATGTGGGTGGTGTGGTGTTTATGCTGGCAATCTCCTCTTTGTCGAGTATTGACTGGTGGGAGAGAGCATGGATTCCAGGTTACTGATATAGATGTATTTCTCGCAAGTAGAAGAATTATGTGCTAGGAGAAGAGGGTTGTCAGTGAACATGAGGCAGTTGCTACATTGTCTCAGTATGCCCATGTCGACCAGGCTGGCAGGAGAAACCTATGGGAATTGTCCAGACATAATGTTCTGAAAGTAGGATGGACTTATGGAGAAAGGGTTTTGATAAGGATTTGTCCACAAGAGTGTAGACCACAAAAACCTTCTTAAAATGTAAAATAACTGGCCTGAAGCCCAAGTGCTAAAACCAAAACGAAGAGGCTTAGAACAGACAAATTTAATCAGGCTACTCACAAGCAGTAATAAATACAGCAGAATAAAAGTACTTCAACACTTAACAGCAAGCAGCAAGGCAAAATAAGGTAATCATGTAGGAAGAACACAATTACAGTAAAAGCAGATGAACAAAGTATATATTTGTTTCCAAGATTAAGAAACTAAGGGGGGTTGGCCTTAACAAATGATCACGCTGTACTCAGTAGAGTGAGCAAATGAAATGGGACTGGAAGAAGTGTCCAAACTCAAATTTACAGCAGGGGCGGGCAATTCCAAAGCCACCAAGTTTAAGAATAAAACAACACTTGGCAGGGAGGGTACGTAAAAAAACAAAATGCAGACACATAGACCACCAGTATCAAGCAAATAAATAAATGTAGCACAGTTTTGTTAACCATCACTGAAACAGATTAAGTGCAAAAAAAGTATACTTATAGAAGCTTTGTATATCCAGATGGCTATTGAATCAGTCACAGCTAGACCACGAGGAGCACCTACTATGCTGATGGGGTGTTACAAAAAACAAAAGCACCTGAATAAAACTCTCAAAAATAAAGACATGCGGACTCCACACAGATGGAGCCACAGCCAAGAACTCAGACAGGAAGAATAGAGCTGTGAGATAGGCATTTTGTCCAGACCATCAAAAATACTGTGCAGTGCTGATGTCTGACAGTAATGGAAAGTTGAAGAAATTATGGCCAAGTGGCTGCTCTTTTATACACATCAACCCCCCACCCCACCCCCAAGACATACACAAGCAGAAGCCACAGTGATGACTGCTGTTAACTTACACTGCATTTGAATGCATACAGAAAATCCAAATGAAACAGTAAAAATTTCAAGAAGCATACTTCAGAAAAGTGTTAGCTTTCAGAACGAAGCAAAATATCTTTCTAGTACTCATTATAACTGGATTTCCAGACAGAGAACCTGACTTCTGGATTTCCTGACAGAAAGGAAAATTTCCTGACAGGTGGCAACCCTGCTTTTCCTACTGCATCACTCACAATTATTAACTGCATTACACTCCTGGTCATACATGTTGTATAACAAATTCTAAATTTTAATCTACGTTAATAAAAAAAATAACTAAATACTCAATTGGCAGATTAAGTTTAAAAACCGGACAGCAGATAACCCTCTCAACAGACTTATGCAAAGCCTTTACAATGCTGGAAATGGCCTGTATTAGCGAAGCTTTTGTATGATTCACTGCAGTTTTATCTGTAAATTCTGAATGCAGATCTGATTAAAAAGCTTCATAATTTAGCCATATGAAGGACACGGCTGAAGCTGATCTGGACATTACTGTATACCTCCATCACAATAACCTTATTTCACACATATATTCACTTAAAACAGTTCCACTGCAGTTATTACAAACGTAGAGCAATTTCTGCACGTTAAGTTCTCATAGAATAATTTCCGCATTGCTACACATACAATATTTCACACAGCAAATAAAAAGGAAAGGGGGTGCACATTTCTTCTAATGTCAAACCCACACTAACAAAACATAAGCTAGAGTGACAATAATGCACATATTGGAAACATTCTAATTTACGAAAACAAATAATAGCGAAACAAAAAAGTATTCAAACAACTTAACGCACACGTTTCTAATTGTACCAATAACGGCACTTCCCATGTACATACGAGTAATTGGTCAGCTGTCGCCCACCTCAAAACAGATGTTAATTCTGCAAAGAATTATTCTCCAGTAGTTCTTCCCACTTAACTATCCTATGAAACTTTCCTCTATGTGACAGTTTCAAATTCGCAGCTTTCCAGCATCGCTTCACCCTATTTGCTCCAGCAGTATGTAATCTCGTAATTCATTGGAGAAACAATTGTTGAGGAAGAAGTGGGTGGGGAAGCAGTTACCATAGTAATTGGAAGCGTGCATACTGTGTTTGTGGTACTTCAGTGTTGTAACGCCGCGTTGCTTTATTACCGGAAGTCTTTAATACTGAAAAGGAAAGTAAGCAAGCATGTTATACTTATAGATTTGTGGGTTAACATATTAATCTGATTACCTTTGAATGTTTGCAAGAAAGATGCATGCGACCTTAGCTGCACTTGTTTATGCAACCACTAAAAGTATGTTGCACCATACATGGAACGTTCCTTATTTTGGGGTCTTAAAACTAGATATTCCTCGAAGTAACTAAAATTCATTCCATGATAAATAGAACCGAGTCATACCAGTTCATCAAGAGTATTTTATGATTGTAATGTAGCACACTTTAACCACCCTGTGAGCTTCCTAGATGAAGCTGTTAGTGTCTCACATTTTGACTATTGGATCTTCATTATAGGAGTAGTGTTCCTCATTTTGTAGATAGAAAGTTGAGAGCAATGCCGCTTTACCGCATTAAAGATTTTATTTATTTCTAAGACTAAAGGTAGAATACAATACACTGGGCGTGTATGACACACCTCTCCTCTTCTTTTGTTAAGAACTATGTGAAAGGCCAAAAATAATGGAGGACATGTCGCAGATCCAGGGATTGTTTTCAAATTTAATTCTAATTCACTTTAAAAAGTTAAGCCAAAAAGGGGTTTGCATCAACATGCATTTTCTGAACATTAAGAGGTATATGAACCTACAATTATGCATGTTCCAGTGTTCTCTATTGTCGCCGGAACTCCGTCCTCTGTCAATATTGATTGTAACACTCCGTGATTAACCTGAACATACAAAAAAAAAAAAAAAGTAGGTGCGCGGCAAAGAGAGGAGGCAAAATCAGGATATTTGTATAGCTCTCTCTCTCGCTCTCTATATATATTATAGACACACGTGTATAAAATGCATATCTATATCTATCCATGTATATATATATATATATATATATATATATATATGTATGTTAGGGGTCGCCACAGTGGATCACCTGTTTCCATTTCTTCCTGTCCTCTGCATCTTGCTCTGTCACACCAACCACCTGCATGTCCTCTCTCACCACATCCATAAACCTTATCTTAGACCTTCCCCTTTTCCTGTTACCTGGTAGCTTCATCCTTAGCATCTTTTTCCCAATATACTCAGCATCCCTCCTCAGCACATGTCCAAACCAACGTACTCTTGCCTCTCTGGCTTTGTCTCCAAACCTTCCAACCTGGGCTGACCCTCTAATATACTTATTCCTAATCCTGTCCACCCTCGTCACACCCAGTGCAAATCTTAACATCTTTAACTCTGCCACATCCAGCTCAAACTCCTGCCTTTTTGTCAATGCCACTGTCTCCAACCCATATAACATAGCTAGTCTTACTACCCTCTTGTAGACCTTCCCTTTCACTCTTACAGGTACTCGTCTGTCACAAATCACTCTTGACACTTCTCCACCCACTCCATCCTGCCTGTACTCTCTTCTTCACCTCTCTTCCACACTCACCGTTACTCTGAACTATTGACCCCAAGTATTTAAACTCATCCACCTTTGCCACCTCTACTCCTTGCATCCTCACCATTCCTCTATCCTCCCTCTCATTCACACACATATATTCTGTCTTAGTCCTGCTAACCTTCATTCCTCTTCTCTCTAGAGCATATCTCCATCTCTCCAGGGTCTCCTCCACCTGTTCCCTACTCTCACTACAGATCACAATGTCATCTGCAAACATCATAGTTCATTATATATATATATATATATATATATATATATATATATATATATCTACTTCAGTAGATCAAACTTTTACTAGTTCGAACCACATAGGCCAAGACCATATGTTCGAACTTGTAAAAGTTTGAACGCTGAATTAAAACCACATAAAACCAAAAAACACAAAACTAAACATTTATAGCAGGGGGCTATGCCCCCCTGCACCCCCATGCACCCCCTTACTTAAATATACCAACTCTGAGATCGCACAACATTGCAGAAATGGGAAATCGTCCCTTTCCGCTCTGTATGGAGATCTCCATTCAGTCAGATCGGACTTTTACAAGTTCGAACATATGGTC
The DNA here is from genome assembly GCF_019279795.1 of Protopterus annectens. Lineage (NCBI taxonomy): Eukaryota > Metazoa > Chordata > Ceratodontiformes > Protopteridae > Protopterus > Protopterus annectens. The sequence goes on from NC_056730.1 coordinate 475,216,736, forward strand.
TTGGCCATATGTGGTTCGAACTTATAAACGTTCGATCTACTGAAGGGGACCCATATATATAATATATATATATATATATATATATATATATATATATATAGTTAGATATATATATATAGGTATATGTATATATATATATATATATATATATATATATATATATATAGGTCTATCTCAGATGATCAAACTTTCAAAAGTTCGACTTTCATATGGCTGAGACCATATGACTGAACTTTTGAAGTTCGAACATCTAATAAAAAAAGAAAAAAAAAATTACCTGAATGGTTTTAGCAGGGGGGTATGGATCCCATTCTTATTGCCGAAATTACATTATTCTGAAATTCACTTTGCCGAGACCAGTTTTCCGAAGTTACAGTAGTTCGAAATGGCACTTTGCCGAAACACAAAATACCGACAAGTCAATCATTAACACCTGCAACACACACTAAAACATATTCTCTAATTTATGCAGGGGGGAAAGCCCCCTGCACCCCCACACCCCCTGCAAATTATGTATACCAACTCCGAGATCACACTACAGTGACAACAAGGTCATATTTGTCCATCCATACTGCAGTGAGATCTCCGTTTACAATGTAGGAGTAGTGTACACTTTTTGCTTTCCACAAGGTACATAGCTGTACACCTACCTGCATAACTGGTATGGTGCACTAGACAGCATGGAAGCAGATGTTTCACAGAAATTAAATTCGGCAAAGTGCCATTTCTGACTACTGTAACTTCGGAGAAATGTTCTTGACAAAGTGAATTTTGGAATAATGTAATTTCGGCAAATAGAATGGGAACCATATATACATATATATTAGACCTCTCAACTGTACAGATTTTTGGAGAATGCCTAGATTTTGGCCTCGTATTTTTGGACCATTTTTCAGTAAATTGTGGTTTTCTTGCAAATTAGTGGTAACTCATTAAAGATTGAAGACTGAAGTTAGAAAATAATGACAGATATTCCCGTTTCAGACTTCATATCCTTCTCACACATGTGAAATGCGTTATTCTATCAACTTTCTAAATTTGTAAGAGTAATATTTAAAATCTGTCCCTATTTTTGGCCTTTGTCCCATTTGTATTTATGACTTTGTCTGGATTTCTTGCTCTTAAGAGATTGAGAAGTATGTATATGTATATATATATATATATATATATATATATATATATATATATATGTATATATATATATATATATATATATATATATATATATATTTGGTGCTTACGGATTATCACAACCAGATTCTAAATGACTCACTGCTGGTATATTTTGGCAGGCCTTCAAACTTTTGTTTTGTTTGGGAAGGAAATTCAGCTTTTTTTAGGATGTAATGTTTATAACGCAAATTATATGGATATTGAAAACCTAATCATGTTTTAAAATGTTATGTTAGCATGCAAGTCGCACTGTATGAACATTATTTTTCCTACTGAAAATCCGGTACTTGAGTAGTATCGCAACCACATTTGTAACTGATAATGCATAAGTACCAATTTTTTTTTTTTTTTTGTGTACAAGAAAGGAGTTCCCAAGAAGCTTAAAGGTTAGCCCCTCTGGTGCAAATGTGAGCTGAGCAGAACAGAGAAGGTCTTTTGTTTTAGGATCAAGTTTTACTGACGCCTCAAATGACAAGAGCCAAGTCTTCTCAAGTACATTGTTTTGGTCGTCTGAGTAATACCGTACTTTCTAAGCTGGGGGGGGGGGTGGATTTACTCTGTGCTGCAAACAGCACAGTCATCACTACCGACGGGATGAAATTAAAAGTGCATTACTTTCCCACACAACCTCCTGAATTGTGTCCATGTTTATCAACTGTCCAGAATATAGCAGAATGTCCAGATTTTGTTGGTCTCATAGTTTGTGTATTCCTCATAAAACTTGTGTTTTTCTCGCAAGGGTATTTGGCAAGTCATTCAGGGATAAAGACACCAAATTATAACGTACATATGAGTTTTGAATGGTGTATCTTTCAGAAAGCTGATGCTAATACCAAATGTCATTTCAACAAGTAATGTTAACCTGGGCATTCCCTTATTTTTATCAGCATTTCAGTGTGAAATGCTCAAGAAGTATGACCGTATGTCAGCATTTGTAGATGTTATATAAAAATAAGTAAACATCTTGCCAGTAGTTATCTAGAAGGGCAATCATCACGGATGCATCCACAGTAAATAGACCAGGACACTTAAAAAAGCAACGCTGCATATAGCAAATCTTTAACAAATGTGGTTGCGATAATACGCAAGTACCGAAAATCCTGTTCATATTCAACTTTGCTTTCAGTTAGTTTACTTACTGTTCCACTTGTTATGTAACATCGTTTAATCATGGCAATGTTGTAACTGTTGTTACCCAATGTGTAGTTAATCATTGTTTATAACAAAATAAAAATCTATTTCTTAAAAAAGAAAGAAAGATCCTGATAAACCCCCTAACAGTAATGCCATCAGGAGCTAGAACTTCGATGAACAACATCAAAAACATTTCCAGTTTTGGCTGAGCAACAGTATGTTTGTAAGACTGTTACACAAACCTCAAAACTTCCAAGTTTAAGAAATCTGGACAAAAACAAAAACAATGATGGGGACAGGATAAGTGTGCAACACATCTGTCAAGTGTACCTCATTACCAGGAACATGCTTCATTCTCAGTCTTCTAAAGTCCAAATTCTTCATTGTGCCACATTGAAGGGGTCTGCGACATGTTCATTGTTAAGAATTTTTTAACTGAAATCCATGGTAAACAATATTCAGTCATATTAATTTAACAAAACAATGTTTTATAAGTATAAAGTAACACATTTTAACTATCCTATGAACTTCGTAGATGAAGTTGTTAGTAAGCTGTTAGAATGTCCGCAATATTTTGCCCATTTGTTCCACATAATGAGAGGTTGTGTTCCATATTCTGGAGATGGAAGGTTTAGAGGTGTGAGTGTGTGTGTGTGTGTGTGTGTGTGTGTGTGTGTGTGTGTGTGTGTGTGTGTGCGTGCGTGTGTGTGTGTATGCGCGCGCGCGTGTGTGTACACGTTTGTACATGATCAAATCTACTACAGGTCCTCGAAAAAAAAAAAGTAACTGTCCAAAACTAATTGGAAACAAAAACACTTTTTTACAGTAGTCAAGCCAAGCCCAGCTGTTGTCCCCACACCCTGGTTAATTATGTATGTCAGTTATAAAATTGCACTACATGGGGAAAAGGGCAAATTCTCAGACCCCACTGTACCCTGATCTCACACATGAAAAGACTGGCAATTTTAACATGTACAACGGTGAATAAGCAGTTATTTTATGTAAAATGGTAAGCACAGCCAATGTTGATCCCACTGTAATATAGCTCTGCCCTGTTGCAGTTAACCCTGCCCCTTTGTAGTTTGCCCCACTCCATTCAGCTCCTCTTGCAGCCCCCCCTTTTGGTTTGAAGTCACCGTCCGCCACTGATTGTTCAATTAATTACATTTATTTCTACCTAAATTTTGATTGTCTAGTCAGAAGATATTTGGCATAAAATAATAAATAAAAGCAAATAAAATCATCATAATGCTCATTTTCTAAACCACGTGTCCTTTTAAGATTTGCTAGTGGTAGCAAATGAGCAGAGGAGACCATGTTTCCCTGTTACCAGCAACAATCATCATCTCATCCTGTGAGATCACTAGGCATTTCTAGGCAAGCAGAGGTATACAGTCCCTCCAATGTGTACTGCCTTTGTTCTGCAGCTTCATATCAGTGGGGTCTGCTGGTATATATCCAGTAGGAAGTACCCAAACCACCTCAACTGACTCTTCTCAACATTAGCAAGCATTGTCCTACAGAGCCCTTCTAGACTGCAGAGTTATTCGATCTGTCATGGATAATGAGCCAAGCTACACCACAACGGAACCTCATTTCTCCCACTTGCACCCACAATGTCATCCTGTTGGCCATTACTCATAGCTCATGACCACAGGTGGGGATTAGTACATAGACTGAGAGCTCTGTTTTTATGACTGAGCTGTTGCTCCACCAGATGGTGAAGATGTTACAATGCTTGCAGTATTATTTGTACTTCACCACTTCATTTGGCCAGTATTACAAACCAAACTACTCTCAGTCATAAACAAAACCCAAAGATACTAAAACTCCTCCACCTACAAGAGCTACACCCCATCATTTAGAGAGAGAGAGAGACAGTCAACTCTGTTCCAGAAAAGAATCACAAAAGACTTGTAATTTGGAGGCATTGAATTTCATCCCATCTGCAAGTTTGCATTAAATGTCTTTTATTATTTTCATGTGAGTTGTTACATTCATTTGTCTCTTTAAAATTTATTTTGTATATTGTTTTCTTCCTAACTACAAATACAAAATAATTTTAATGTACTTAAGGTATCATTGGACATGGTTACTTAAGACACATGTTAACAAAACAGTCTACCAGAAGACAGAATATCTGTTATAATAGCCTTAAAAGATGAAATATACACAATGAAAATTCTGTTTGTTTTCTTGGAATAAGTTATTATGTCACAGTTACATCTTACCTGGTAACAAGCAACAACTACAGGCACTCTTTTGTTACTATGGGCTAGCATGACCAGTCATTTCTGTTTTTTTATAATGCAAATATTTGTAAATAAGTCATAAAGTAGTTTGTGCTTATGATAGTGTAAAACGAACTGCAATCTTGATTTTAGTTAGAGAGATAGTACCATATGGTCTCCTGTAACAGCTAAGTAATTAATATGCATTATAAACTGGCAAAGAATCTGAATGCTTCAATGTATAGTTCTCACTTGTTCACTGGAAATTTCTAAAACCAGCCACTTCATATTCATCAGTGAGTTACTTTACTACATGCTTGAGATTACAGCCATTTAAAAGAAACATCATCTGTAATCAACAAAGATGCTGCTTCACATCCACAGCCTGGATACTCTTCAAACCTTGGCTGCACCTTTGTACCCATCTGTGAAAATTACAAACAGCAGAGACAGGACATAGCCTTAGCAGATTTCCTTACTCACCTTAATCATTTTCAAGTTAATACTAATAATGAAGGCACAACTCTTACTCCTCGAATACGTGGATCAAATAACACACTGCAGCAGAAGCAGATGCCTTGAGGCCTTATAGTGTTGTTGCACTTGCCACAAGGTATTTTGGGGTACACATTTATATACCTTCTTGAGTCTAAAAACCTACATAAACAATACTGGTAAACTTATATGTCACTTGCACTGTCTATACAAGGACAAACTATTCCTTGTTCCACAATCAGGACAGAATCCTCACTGCTCTTCCCTAAACCGAGGCTTGACTATTGAAAGAAGTCCCCTTTCCGGGACCTTTAGATATGTTTTGACAATGAAGCTGAAGAGTGTTATCCTTCTATATTTGAAACTCCCTTTCCTGCCCCTTATTGAAAATGAGGACCTGTACCCCACTTTGCCAGTAGAACTGTTCAACCACCATAGGATTCATATCTACTAAAATGTTTTCATTTCCACCATTTTTTCTGGAAATGTCTCCTCACTGAAGAGCATGTACACCAGATTCAGAAATTCCTCAAAATGTTCTTTCCAATTATTGGCATTGTCCACAGTTTAAGTCAGTGTTTCCCCACCCTTGCTAAGAACAGCCTGAGTAATATCCTGAATGACCCTCCTGAGTAACAGGATGGTTTGACAGAACTGCTCTGAAGTCACCCAAAAATCATTCTTTGTGGCCTTGCCAAACTACTTTCTCATTCAGGCCTTCACTTCAGTGATTAATGTGGCTGCTACTTTCCTGATTTGCTGATACTTGTCAGAATCAGTGCTCCTCCTACTAGCATTGCATGGAAGGTTTCTTTCTTTAACCAGGCAGCTTACTTTTCTACTGGTGCCTAATAGCATGTCCTAGGGTTGCTGCTATGACAAGCGCTGGCCATCTTTTAGCCACAGCTTCTAACAACTGTGTCAACTATTGAGGTTTTAAATAGGGTACATTCAGAATCTATGCCTATGACTTCCCCATATATATGAGAGAAACTCTTCTGGAGGTGGGAATTGAAAGCATCCTACACAAAAGCATCAAAGTGGAATTTCCAGGACATTATCATTTGGGTTTGCCAGGTCAGTCCAGCTACTACTTCAGCAATCTTCCCCAACTATGTTGACAACTACAGAACTCTCTTGGCCTAAGTATCCAGAATGTATTACTTCAGGTCTGATGACATGTCTAGAATGTTTGTCTTTGACCTTGGCCCAAGATGCTCTGGTATCAAGCTCATTTAAGAATAGCCTTATGTTTAAACATGTTGTTTGTTATGGACAATCCACGAATAACACAGAAGTCCAAAAACAATCTGCATTCGGGTTTAGATCAGGCAAGCAGTTCATTTTAATCACTCCAGGTATCTCCATAATTTCCAGCATGAGTGTTGAAGTTTCACAGAAAAAGTACAGACTCTGTAGGTATTGCTCTATTGATCACCATATCCATGGTCATTAAGAAGGCCAAATTATCCAATAAAAAAGAGTGCTTCTCACTACAACTCACAGTCACATTGATGGGAACTTCTTGTTTAGTGGCAAAAACTCCAAATGAATGCCACACAGCTGAGGGTCATGATTATCTCCATATCTGCTTGTATCTTGTCCTGGTGATCAGCTCCAGAGAAGAAAAAATATATAACCTGCTCAGGAAATCTGGTTCCAAATCCAGTCTTGCATATTGATTTAAGATTACTTAAAATAAATTAGAAACCTCCTCTCCTTTCCCAGGATTGAGATGAAATTCTTTGTTGCAAAAGCCAGTTTCCATTGTCATTGGCAAGGCCAAGTCTGTCTCATTACATCCTGCTTCTGCATATTTCTTGATTGGCATTGCATCTGATCCTATCATTTGGCTTGTAAGTGGTGAACCCATGTTGTGGTTCTATTCAGCTTTTTCAGGCGGCGCGTAGCTGAGCATTATGGGTAACCTGACTCCCAAGTGTTCACTGGAAAACATCACTCCTAAGCCTAGTTAGAGGGCTAAGGCTTATAGTATCCCTGTTCTAGGCAAAGTTCTCAGATTTTTTTATGTCAAACATCATGGGGACATTCTGGATTGCTGGTTTTCTGGCACCATTTTCTCAGTCCAGTTTATTAAAGGTGACACTACCACAAGCAGAGTTGTTAGACAACTTAGATATACAGATCTCAGGAGTATATAAATCCCTCCACCAAGTGAAGTCATGATCTGAGAGGGGATAAAGAGCTGTCCTTAATAAATGTGATACATATAGAAACAATTCTTCTTCTTCTCTTTCAGCTGTTCCCATTAGGGGTTGCCACAGCAGATCATCTCTTTCCATTTCTTCCTGTCCTCTGCATATTGCTCTGTCACACCAACCACCTGCATGTCCTCTCTCACCACATCCATAAACCTTATCTTAAGCCTTCCTCTTTTCCTCTTACCTGGCAGCTCCATCCTTAGCATCCTTTTCCCCAATATACCCAGTTTCCCTCCTCAGCACATGTCCAAACCAATGCAATCTTGCCTCTCTGACTTTTGTTTCCAAACCGTCCAACCTGAGCTGACCCTCTAACATACTGATTCCTAATCCTGTCCATCCTTGTCACACCCAGTGCAAATCTTAACATCTTTAACTTTGCCACTTCCATCTCTGACTCCTGCCTTTTTGTCAATGCCACAGTCTCCAATCCATACAACATAGCTGGTCTCACTACCCTCTTGTAGACCTTCCCTTTCACTCTTACTTGTACCTGTCTGTCACAAATCACTCCTGATACTCTTCTCCACCCATTCCACCCTGCCTGTACTCTCTTCTTCACCTTTCTTTCACACGCACCATTACACTGAACTGTTGATCCCAAGTACTTAAACTCATCCACCTTTGCCAACTCTACTCCCTGCATCTTCACCATTCCTCTATCCTCCCTCTCATTCACACACACATATTCTGTCTTAGTCCTACTGACCTTCATTCCTCTCCTGTCCTGTCTAGGGCATATCTCCACCTCTCCAGGGTCTCTTCAACCTGGTCTCACTACAGATCACAATGTCATCTGCAAACATCATAGTCCATGGGGCCTCCTGTCTGATCTCGTCTGTCAACCTGTCCATCACCATTGCAAATAAGAAAGGGCTCAGAGTTGATCCTTGATGTAATCCCACCTCGACCTTAAACGCATCTGTCACTCCCACTGCAGAATTCACCACTGTCACACTACCCTCGTACATATACTTTACCACTCTTACATAGTTCTCTGCAACTCCTGACTTCCTCATACAATACCACAACTCCTCTCTAGCACCCTATCATATGCTTTCTCCAAGTCCACAAAGACACAATGCAACTCCTTCTGACCTTCTCTATATTTCTCCATCAACACTCTCAGAGCAAACATCGCATCTGTAGTGCTCTTTCCTGGCATGAAACCATACTGCTGATCACTAATCATCACCTCCCCTCTAAAGCTAGCTTCCACCACTCTTTCCCATAACTTCAAGCTGTGACTGATCAGTTTTATCCCTGTATAGTTACTACAGCTCTGCACATCACCCTTATTCTTAGGAATAGGTACCAAAACACTTTTCTCCACTCCTCAGGCATCCTCTGACTTTCCAAGATTTCATTAAAGACTCTAGTTAAAAACTCCACTGCCATTTCTCCTAAGCACCTCCATGCTTCCACTGGTATGTCATCTGGACCAACAGCCTTTCCATTCTTCATCCTCTTCATAGCTGTCCATACTTCCTCCTTGCTAATCTGTTTCACTTCCTGAGTCACTATCCTCACATCATCCAACCTTCTCTCTCTCTCATTCTCTTCATTCATCAGCCCCTCAAAGTATTCTTTCCATCTGCTCAACACACTCTCCTTACTTGTGAGTACATTTCCTTCACTATCTCCTCTCTCTTTGCCATGCTCCTCATCTCCTTATACTGCTGTGTACTTTCTTCATCTCTCTGACAATCCCACTTCTTCTTCACCAGCCTCTTCCTCTGTATGCGCTCCTGTACTTCCTCATTCCACCACCAGGTCTCCTTGTCTTCCTTCCTCTGTCCAGATGTCACACCAAGCACCTTTCTAGCTGTCTCCCTTACCATCTCTGCTGTAGTTACCCAGCTATTTGGTAACTCTTTACTGCCCCCAGTGCCTGTTTTAACTCTTCCCTGAACTCCACCTCACAATCACCCTTTTTCAACTTCCACCATTTGATCCTTGGCACTGCTCTCACACTTGTCCTCCTCTTCTTGATCACCAACGTCATCCTATAGACTACTATTCTATGCTGCCCAATGACACTTTCCCCTGTCACCACTATACAGTCTCCAATCTCCTTCAGACTGACCCTCCTGCATAGGATATAATCCACCTGTGTGCATCTTCCTCCGCTCTTGTATGTCACTCTATGCTCCTCTCTCTTCTTAAAATACTTATTCACCACAACCATGTCCATTCTTTTCACAATGTCCACTACCATCTGACCTTCTGCATTCCTTTCCTTAACACCATACCTGCCCATCACTTCCTCATTCCCTCTGTTCCCTTCACCAACATGCCCAATGAAATCCGTTCCAATCACCAGTCTCTCACTCTTGGGTACAGTCACTACCACTTCATCCAACTCACTCCAAAATTTTTCTTTCTCATCCATTGCACACCCAACTTGCGGACCGTATGCACGAACACCATTCATCATTACACCATCAATTTCCAGCTTCATAAACATTACTCTATCCGACACTCTTTTCACCTCCAAAACACTCTTGGCATACTGTTCCTTCAGGATAACCCCTACCCCATTTCTGCTCCCATTTACACCATGATAGAACAATTTGAACCCATTTCCTATACACCTGGCCTTTCTCCCCTTCCATCTGGTCTCTTGCACAAACAATATATCAACTTTCCTTCTCTCTATCATCTCAGCTAGCTCCCTCCCTATACCAGTCATACTGCCAACATTCAAAGTTCCTACCCTCACTACTACACTCCTAACCTTCCTCCTCTCTTATTGCTTTCGGGCATGCCTTCCCCTCTTCTTCTTTTTTGGCCAACAATAGCCCAATTTCCACCAGCACCCTATTGGCTAACAGTACTGGTGGTGGTCGTTGTTAACAATTATTATTATAGTTTGTAAAGGAGATTGGCACTCCTTCAATGATGTAGAAATGCAACATTTATCACAGTATGGCATATTTATATTTTAATAGTTTTTAAAGTTTTTTGTAATGTGATATTTATTTTTAGATTTAAAAACACCATCAGTATCCAAAGACATGCTGTATATCATAGGATCATAGGAGGTTACTAGGCTAACAGCCCCAGTGCCCTTCCAAGCCTAGCTAAGTTCAACCCATGTTCCCATGGCTGCCTGGTTCAATCAGACACTAAAATCAGCACCTATTGCCACTGTCCAAGAGGGACACAGGTGGAACCCCTGGGGTGAATTTCCAGTTACCCATCCAATCGTCCAAATTACACTTAAAAAGTGCCAATGAGGGGCTTTGTTTAACATGAATAGGAAGCTTATTCCAAATGTGGGGCAACCTCTGTGAGACAAATCTGTCTCTCCACCAAGTTCTATTGATGTCACATACTAGGTTAAGGTCCTTTGAGCAAGTGACCTGGGTGCCATTTGACTTGCGGATGTGCAGAATTTCCATTAAAGCTGGGTCAGCAATTGCTCTATATGCAAAGCACAGGTAGCTTCTGAGCAGTCTGTACAACACAGAGTAAAGTGACAATGATTTTAGTCTGTCCACATAAGACAGATCTTGAAGACCCTGAATTTTCTTTGTACGGAACCCTTGTGGTCTCTTTAATTGCTGAAAGTGTTTGGAAAGGAACATACCAAAGAGAGCATTGTACTCTTATTATTGACCTGATGAGGGAAGAGTACAGGGGGATTATAAACTCTTTTTTTCTGGAGGCAATGCCCTTATTTATGAAATGAGCAATATAAAATGCCCTGCTTACCACTGTGGAAACATGGTGATCGAAGTTAAGGTTGCTGTTGACCTGTGTGCCCAGATCTTTTCACCACTGACTGTGTACTTCAGCTATTGCTATTGATGTGGTAGTATGCAGGAGCATCACCATTGCTGAAGGGGATGATAATGCATTTTTGTGCATTAAGTTTAAAACCATGACTTTGGCATCAGTCATTAGTCTGTGTAAGACCTTTTGGCAAGATGTTGACATCACCAGGGTTTTCAATTATCACTCCCAGTATGCAGTCAGCCACAGTCCTTTAGTTTTAGCCTGTACTTTCGAGAAGTAGATTCCGAACAGTAGGGGTCACAGAACCGATTCCTGTGGAACACCACTGGTTACAGGTCTGCTGAAGGAGCTGGAGTCCCCTATTTTGACAGTATGAGTTCTATCAGTGAGGTGGGTTGATACCTAGTTGGGTGAATTTATCAGTGATGCCTGAGTGGGCTATTGTGTCAAAGGCCTTGGCTAAGTCTAGGTAGACTGTATGCACAGATTTGCCCTCATCTAGGGCTTTGGTGACTGTCTCAAAGAGGTCCACCAACTTTAACAGTCATGATCTCCCCTTAACAAAGAAAAACTGGGTGGGGTCGAGCATTTGGAGATTTCCCATATCTTTGTTAATAAGGTCCATGATGATTAATTCCATGGCCTTGTAGATAAGGCTGGCAGGCTAATGGGACTATAGTTCTCAGGGTCCGTGGATGCACCACCTTTGTGCAAAGGGATGACAGTAGTTCTTTTCCATACTGCTGGGATGAAGCCAGTGCTTAGGCTGTGATTAAAAAGCGTGCCCAATGTTGATGCTAATTCCTGTTTAAACCAATGTAGAACACAGCCCAGGATATTGTCTGGTCCCATAGAGGCTGCGTTTTTGGCCTTGGAGAGGGCATTTAAGACCTGTTACTCGGAGAGAATGGGTGGGGACAGGTATTAGGGATGCTTTGGGGCATATGTGGTGGGGACAGGTAAGTGAAGTTTTCACTGAACCCATCAGCCAGTGGGTTTGCTATAACCACAGGTTCTGTATATGTAGTACCATTAACTGCGAGTGCAACAGAAATCTGGGATTACCTTTGAGGTTGCGGATGTAACTAAAGAACACCTTGTAGTTATCCTTAGTTAGGGAAGCTAATTTGGATTCATAGTTAGGAGTCTTATTTGCTTGTTTAAGTTGAGGAGGGAGTGTTTCCAGTTTTGAGACCGTCCCGTTTTACTCTTTACAGCAAATTCTTTCTCCTATTGTATAATCTATTAATGTCAGTTGTCCACCAGGCAGGTTTGTTTTTCCTTGAAGATCTTGCTTCAGTTCTATCAGGTACAGCAGAGTCAATACAATTGTACAGGTGCGCCTATAAAGCATTGGTTTATAACTTGGCATAGTTGTCTGTTCCATCAGTTGGGGGGAGGGACTATGAAGCTATTTATGTTGTCATGTAAGAGGTTGTAGTTGGCCTTGGAGAAGTTTTTTAGTCTAGTTGTTACTAAGGGGGGTGTCTTTTGTTATAGATTCTTCTAGCAAGACTGATTTATGGTCAGATCTCACCAGGGATGGCCACACACTGGGGTGGTGCAGCGGTCCCCCATGCTGGTGAGCATGAGATCCAGGATATTTGAGCCCCTTGTGGGTGTGTCAAGCAGGTGGTCTAGGGCACTGGAGTTAACAAAGTCCAGAAACCTTTGCGCAAGTGAGGTAGACCATGTATAATTTACCCAGTCAATGGATGGATAATTAAAGTCACACAGAACCAGGATGATTGTTTGTATCTTGATTGACTCAAGTAGATCCAAGTAGGCTGAGTGGATGTCCTGAATCATGGAGGGGGTCCTATAGCTGGCAATGACCTGAAGAAGGGTCTTATCTACAGACAATTGCACCTGAAGGAATTCAAGGGAATCAAGCTGCTTAACCAATTTAGAGGTGTGTTTATCTTTAATGAATATTGATATACCACCTCCTGTAGTTCTCATGCTTTCAATCTGTGATCTGAATGTGTGAAAGGAAATGTAACCTGGTATAGCTGGAGTGTTGTTCCCAGCCTTAAACCAGGTCTCAGTGACTGCACAAATGTCAAGATCTTCCAAAGTGAGGACTGCTTCTAGTGAGTGCAGTTTTGGGTTTAGACTCCTAGTATTTAGAAGCATACCCCTGAGGTTGTTTTTAGACGGTATTTTTACACTGGGAATTTTGTTCTTGTGACATTGCCTAAAAAGGCACTATGGGGGTGGCAAGAGCCTTAGCCAGTAACCAAAATCCCAGGGGAGACAGATGAAGATCATCTCTGGCAAAGCATTGAGGTCTGTCAACAATGTCATCCCAGGCTGACAGATACTGGATCCCCTTTGAATGACACCAGAACCTAAGCCAATTGTTGAAGTCAATCATTTTTGTTTGTATTGAAGTATTATCCTAGGCATAGGTAAAATGCTGCTTAAGGCTAGGGACATACTTGCCTGAGACACATAATCAGAGAGCTCAGTCATGTCTCTCTTCATATAGTCCAGTGAGGTACATCTCAGGTTGTTCACACCAACATGGACTATGACATTCATAACAGTGCCTGTTGTTGAGAGACCTGACTGCATGTGTGATGTGGCGGATCCTGGCACCTGACAGCTGACCTTGACTTTTTCCTTATCCAACTTTGTGAGAAGGACATCTGTGTGTCTCACAACTGAGTCACCTATGACTAAGATTTTTGTTTTTGTGTTATGCCTATGTTCTGCAGAGGATGTATTATGTGAATCATCCTTTGTTTGTGTTTGAGAGGTCTCTAATATTTAGGTAAGCTTCCAGTGAGGACCTCCACATATGTAGGTTCATGTGCTGTTGGTTTAGTAGGTGCAAGAGGTGAGGAGTGCATGCTGAAAACTTGCCTGGTATCAGATGAACTGACTGGTAAGTGAGAGAGCCTGGAGTCTAGGTTCTTGATATAGACACAGCTCTCACATAATGAATTTGTGTGGACTAGAAGTGGACTGTCAGTGTATATGAGGCATTGGCTACATTGTGTCAGGATGCCCATGTTGACCAGACTGGATGCAGAAACTGTGGGAAACTATCTGTCCATAATGCTTGGTAAGTTGATGTGGTCAGAAAACAGGGAAAGGACAGGAAGGATCAGGTAAAGTAGAGGTCAGGAGAAATGAACAAAAAATACAAAGAGCTAGTGGGTAGGATGTGTGTTGGTACCTCAGGAGCTTCACTGAATGCATTACCTGTCAGTGTGGGACAATCACAAGAACTCAGTAATGGAGCACCAGCAGAGTACTAAGGGAAAATTTGCAGGTAGAAGTGTTTGTGTTTATAACTGCCAATGGTGCCCACATCTGCTCAGCAGTGTGCAATGTGCAAACAAGTGTAAACCCATGCAAACGCAGTGATTATGTAGTAAACAAGAGTAAACAAATTTAAACAAATTAACCAATAAAAAAGCTTAAAACTGAGCCCTGTTCCAGCAACCTTTGATCAGATGATTTCTAACTGCACACTCCTGCCACTAGGGTGCAGGGAAACCCTCTCCAACAAAAGATGGCCTGGTTTAATCCTCATGTTATACAAACAGATCTAGAGTCAGCAGGTCTGAATCTAGTCTATGCTACAGCAAACAAAGTGCAACAATTTCAGGAAAAAAACTGTTCAAATAAGCAGACACAGTAAGCCTTCATCCAGCATCTTCCAGCTCAGAAGGGCAGACGCTACCCTCTTCTCCCTCAAGAGTGTAGACTACAAGCCTTCTTAATGTAAAATAACTGGCCTGAAGCCCAAGTACTTAAATCAGAACTAAGACACTTTTGAATAACAGAGACAATAAACCTTCAACCAACAATTCCCAACTTAGAAGGATGTAAGCTACCTTTCCTGCTACAAGAGTGTAGACTACAAACCTTCTTAATGTAAAACAATTGGCCTGAACCCCAAGTGCTTAAACCAAAATGAATAGGCTTAAAATAACAGTTACAATTTAATAAGGCTACTAACAAGCAGTAATAAATGCAGCAGAATAAACACAATTGAACACTTTTAAGAACAAGCAGCAAAAGCAAAATATAGTAATAAAGTAGGAAGAAACACTAATACAGTAAAAGCAGCTGAATAAAGTGCAATTTTCTTTGGCGAACTGGTGATCTTTAATTTTCCTTAGGTGTGTATGCCATGTAGGAGTGAGTGAGTGGGTGAATGAGTGAATGAGAGAGTAAGTGAGTGAGTGTGCATGTCTGTCTGTGTCTGTGCATCCTGCAATGGATCATTACCCCATCCAGTGTTAGTTTTTCTGCCTCATTCCAGGGAGTGCTGGGATAAGTTCTGACTTCTGTATGACCCTACTTCCTATGAAGTAAGAGCCATCCCATTCATTCCAAGACATGAGGTGAGAGCACTACAACCCACACATTCTCTGACCTGGATGAGTGGCTATAGGCCCATTCATTTACCAGTGGCAAGAGTCCAAAAGTGGGCTGTCATTCACATGGGGTGGCCCTTAGCCACCCTAACTCCTTTCCACAGCAGCTTGTGGCATCACTTTTTCTGCAACCTGGCAAGGTTCCTGCATGCACATGTGCATGCTTACTCCCCTGACTTACTCTACAGCTGAACGCTAACACAACCCATATGCTACCGGGTATACAGCTAAACTCCTGTACAGGTGCCTTGCATGTGACCAAACTGCATAGCTCCCCAGGATGGCTGAGCCAAAAAAAGCTGCTTACTCCAATCCTCCTGTCTGTCTGTTCCATCTTTCTGTGTCAGTACTTGAACATGGGTCATTTAGGGTGCAAAGACTCTTCTATGCCACAGAGACAGGATAAAATCAGAGACTGTTTTTAAACAATAATAGTTTTCCTTTAGGTAAGTGACAGAAGGGAGAGCCATCCCAAACATTGAGACAGAGTGAATTTTGGGAAAATGCATAAATGTCAGACATACATACAAATATTTCAAGTATGGGCATTAATGCCTTCTAGCCTGATATACCAAAAACAGTTGTTTCTATAATAAAGGGACTGTTCAACAAATATCTAATCTAGTGCTTGCCTTAATGTAGTCTTTTCTATACATCCACTGCTCTCAGAGAACCAGTTAGTACACTTCTCATTCCTATAGAATGTTCTACATAGGTTGTTTGATGATACTCTGCTACATGACACTCCTCCCAGTCCCATCTCATTAGCTCGTTCTACCTAATATAATTCGGGAAGGCCAATCCCCTTAGTTTCTTAACCTTGAATTATCTTCTGTTCCTCCTCTCTCTCTTTCCACTTTACTAAAAAACACTTTATTCAGCTGTTTTTACTGCATTTGTGTTTCCCTCTCCTACTCTATTAATTCATCTTGCTTTTTCTGCTCCTTGCTGCCTGTTCTCTAAAGTGTTCAACTGCATCTTTTCTGCTGCATTTATTACTGCTTGTCTATAGCCTGTTTAAACTGTAAGTGTTATTCTAAGCTTCTTAGTTTTGGTTTAAGCACTTGGGCTGTAGGCCTACCCCTTAGCTCTCCCTGGCCTTTCTCCCTCAGATTCTGACAAATATGGATGGACAATTTCCTACAGTTTCTCTTGTCAGTCTGGCTGATATGGGCATCCTAAGGCAGTGTAGCAACTGCCTCATGCACATGGACAACCACCTACTACTACCACCTAGGAACACAATTTGTAAGAGATGCAAGTACATTAGGAACCTAGAGTCTATGCTCTCTCCCTCACAAGCTAGTATATCTGACACTGAGAAGGCTGTCAACACAATCACTACACCTCAAATACCACCCATGCCTATACAACACACACCCACATATGCAGAGGTTCTCAACAAAAGCATACCCTAACAAAGGAGACCTCCGAGACAAAAACACAAGCGATCTCCACAACCCTCAACAACACATACTACATATAGTCCACACACCTGTGTCTCACAGCCACTAAGGTTTAACCATAAACCCAACTTATTAGTCATTGTAGACTTCATTGTGAGACACACAGATGTGCCTCTCACCAGGCTGGATAAGGAGAAAGTCACGGTTAGTTGTTTGTCAGGTGCCAGAATCCACCATATCACATATGCACTAAAGTCTCTCAATAAAAGGTACTGCTATGACTCTGTCATAGGCCATGTTGGTATGAATGACTTGAGATGTATCTCACTGGACTATATGAAAAGAGACATGACTGAACACACTGAATATGTGTCCCAGGCAGGTATGTCCCTAGCATTAAGCAGCATTCTACCGTCACCCAGAATGATGCCTCAATACGAACAGAAAATTATTGACTTTAACAATTGGCTTAGTTTCTGGTGTCATTCCCGGGGGATCCAGTACCTGACAGCCTGGGAAGATATGATCAACAGACCACGATGCTTTGCCAGAGATGGCCTGCATCTGTTTCACTTGGGCTTTAGGCTTCTAGCAAAGGCTCTTACCTCCCCCATAGTGCCTTTTTTAGGAAAAGTGATGAGGTCAAAACTACCAACATAAAAAATTCATACAAAAAGCAAATTAAGTGCTAAACACTAGGAGTCTAAACATGAAATTGCACTCATTGCAAACATTCTTAACCCTGGAAGATGCTGACATCTGTGCAGTCACAGAAATCCAGTTCAAAGCCATGGAAAGCACCCCAGCCTTACCTGGTTACTCATGCTATTATACATTCAGAACCCAAATTGCGGGTAGTAAAGCCAAAGCAGGTGGAGTTTCAATATATATTAAAGACACACACCTCCAGGCTGGTCAAAGAGTATGATGCACAGGAGACACTCCAGGTGCTGGTAACCATTGACAAGATCCCTATTCAAATTATAGCTAGCTACCAGCCCCCAAATTTGACTCAAGATGCCCACTCCACCCATTTGGACCTCTTCAAATCTATCAAGATTCAACCCTTTTCCCTGATTCTGGGCGACTTTAACTAGCCAAACAAGAACTACTCATGCCAAAACACAAATGCTCTGAGATTCCTTGATTTTTTCAATGCAAATGCCTTGGAACAGCTAGTCAATACCCCCATAAGAAGTGATAATATCTTGGACTTGGTATTAACCAACATGAGTTATCACTGTAGCACTCCTACAGTATCATCCTCCCTGGTAAGATCCGACTATATAGCAGTCACATTCAAAGTCACCATCTCCCCCGACCCTCCTCTAGCTAGGGTCAAGCAAAAATCTTCTCCAATGCTGATTACAACCTCCTGAGGGATGGTATTAACATCTTCACAGCCCCCTGTCCCTCTGTAGGAACTGGCACCAATGTCCAAATCTACATCAAAGTACTATATGAGCATTTATATAGATGCATGGAATCAAGAATACCCGACAAAACAAAATCATCCTCCACAAGGCAGAATAAACCTGTTTGGTGGACATCTGTAATAAATAAACTCTATAACAAAAAGAAAAAAAAAAACTGCTGTCCAGGATCAAGAAGGAGCAGGTGCTCAATTGGAAGCAATCTCTCCTTAGCCTGAACAAGCAAATAAGAGCACTTGTGAAATCCTCCAAAGCAAATTTCAAGTCCAAATTGTCCTCATCTACTAGAGACAATCATAAGGCCTTCTTCACATGTGTCTGAATTCTCAAAGTGAGCACCCAAATCTGCTCAGAACTCGTGGTCAAGGACACCACATACACAAATGCTGTTGATATAGCCAACTTGCTGGCTGACAGATTCAGTGAAAAAATCACCCCTCTGTCCCCCGGGTTCCTATTATTTCCTCAAAGAGGTGTTCTATCGAACACCTCTTCATCGAACTTGAAACTGCGAAATTTGAAAACATCGACCGTCCACATAAGCAATTTCTTTCCTTGGGAAAGAAATCACTTGGCCATCCTCCTCAGTTTGCCATTTTCCCCGCTGTAATGCGATCTTGGAGTTGGTATATTTAGTTAGAGGGGTGTGGGGGTGTGGAGGTAAAGCCCCCCACTTTGTAGTGTTTGTAGTTATTTGTTGGTGTTTGTAGGGCAAGTGATTTCTTTCCAGAGGAAAGAAATCACTTATGTGGAGGTTCGATATTTTGAAAGTTTGTGGTTTTAGGGTCGATGAAGAGGCGTTCGATGGAACACCTCTTTGAGGAAATATAGACCCTGTCCCCCCATCAGTAAATCAGGACATCCCCAGTACCTACCCCCTTCTTCTTATATCTAGAGAACAGGTCATCACTACTCTCTCAAAGACAAAAACTACAGCCTCCATGGGACCTGATAACATCCCAGGCTGCAGCCTACATGAACTCAAGCAGAAAATTGCAGCACCATTAAGCTCCCTATTCAACCAAAGCCAGTACCAGCTTCGTACCAGCTAAGAGGAGGACAGCCACTGTCATCCCTTTGCACAAAGGTGGAGCATCCACCGATCCAGGGAATTATATACCCATCAGCCTAACCAGCCTGATCTGCAAGACCATGGAACAGATTATCATGGACCACATTAACAAGGACATTGGCAACCTCCAAACACTTGATCCCACACAGTTTGGCTTTGTCAAGGGGAGATGATGTCTGTTAAATTTAGCTGTCTTCTTTGAGACAGTCACCAAAGCCATGGACGAGGGGAAGACGGTGCACACCTCCTACCCTGACCTGGGCAAAGCCTTCGACACTGTTCCCCACTCGGGCATAATAGATAAACTCTCTCAACTAGTCATCAATCTGTATGTAACAGATGGGTAGCAAACTAGCTCACTGATAGAAACCACCCAGTCAAAATAGGGGAAGCCACCTCATGCAATAGACCTGTAGTGAGCAGTGTACCCCAGGGATTGATCTTGGGTCCTCTTATTTGGGATACACTTTTTTGAGGTGCAGGCCAAAAGCAGTGGGCTATGGCTGACCAAGTATGCATATGACTGCAAGTTGGGCTCTGTCATCAATTCCCCTAGTGATGTGGACATCCACCAAGAGGGTCTCACCCAAACAAATGACTGGTGCCAGAAACATGGCCTCAAGCTGAATACCAAAAATGAAAAACACTGTGGATATGAGTGGTAACCCAGGAACTCAAGAAAGTTTGGTGGTTTGGTGCTTCGCTGAGTGGTCGTTGTTTTTTCTTGAATACCAAAAAATGCTTCATCACCCCCTTTGGGGAGAGTGATGTCCCCACAAATTATCACATAAATAATGTCCTAAGCATGAAATCAGTTGTGAGGGATTTGGGCACCCAGGTTGTTAGCAACCTGTCTTTTGACCACCATGTTGCTTCTGTTGTATGGAAAGTTTTCTACATGGACCACCTCATAAGTAAGATCATCTCATCCAGGAACAAGGAGGTCATAACATCCCTGTATTCTTCCCTTATAAGGCCCATTATTGAGTACAGCGCCCCTTTCGGCATGTAACTCGCAAAGCACATGCAGCAGCTGGAGGGACCACAGAGGTTCCTTACCAGGAGAATCTAGGGCCTCAAACATCTACCATACACAGATAGGCTAAAAGCTTGTCCCTCCACTCAGTTTCATACAGACTCCTCAGATTTGTGTCTCAGAGACTCCCCCATCTGTGGAATAGACTCCCTATCCACATCAAACAGAGTACGTCATTCTCCCTTTTTAAGCACAACCCAGATAACTGGATAAGAAACAGAAAATACACCCCTGGGATTCCACCTGTGGCTCTGCTGAACAGAGGCATCAGGTGCCGGCTTGTCTAAACATGGGCTAATCTCTTGGTTAGTCTTATAAGGGCCTTAGGGCCAATAGCCTAGTAACTTCCTATGATCTTATGATCCTATGATCCTTCTCTCCCCATGGCTCTTTGTAAAACTATTGCAAGATATATTTTATTTCCAAGAATTGTTTGAATTTGTAATTTGTATATTAAGTGATGATGGACTGTTCAAATAATAAGGGGCAGGTGGATTCACAATCATAGTTCACAGTCACATAAAGGTGTTTTGTTCACTGAGTCTCACTGGCTTTCCAGACATTAGCACAATTCCTGAAGAAAAAGAGTGCTAATGTCTTGCTGTGTGCAGTCCTAACTATCTGGCTGTAAAACATGTAGATCAATGAACTGAGCATCAAATGTGATTTGCACCACCACTAGGAAATAGCATGGAGTAATGTACCTATCCTCCCCTTATGTCCTCAGCATAATGTCACATCCACTTGACTTGTATACATATCATTACACCGTGTTGATGACAAACTCCTTTACAGGTCCAATATAGCTTTAATAAACTGTATGAGCACCACTGAAATAGTGTTACTCCCCATTAAGGCTGTGCACAGGTAATTTTCTTACATGTACATTAATCTGCAACTAGATAAACTCATGATGGCACACATGATTGTTAACATGGTTAGGGGAGTAGTTGCCAAGGAATGCACACCACTAGGTGCATCAGCTAATCCTAAATTTGGGTTGGGGACAAAGGTGATGTGCCAAGTACTGCATGTGTCATCTGTCTAGGCATACTGCAAAGCAGTATGACACACATCCATAAACGTCACTAGACCAGTCACAGTGAGTATGATGTTTGTGGAGTACATGGCACATTGTGGACTTGGGCCACTTCACTTTCTATAGTGGAACCATAGCACAGGCTTGCATAATATGTAAAAGCACCTCTGTGTGTCATCCCAAGGTTATGTGTTCATGCCAGTGGTCTGTAGTGCACAGTCTCATATATGTGTATATGATTATATCTATATAGATAGATACTGTTTTGTGTACAATTCATTTACATTGGGTGATCGCAATGTAATGGTCTGCTTAGTGCCATGTCATTGTGGCCAAGAACTGTTAAATTCATTTCCAACTTAGTGGCCATGACTGCAGAAGATAGCTACTTTACATTTATTTAAATGAGGAGATCACATTCCATGTTGATGCCCATTTCCAATAATTAGTGTCATTGCTGCGTCATAGGGGTAACAGTGGTTACCCTAAACTGTCTGTGTGGATAGTTATCTGCTGCAATATGCAGCAAGTTCTCACTGTAAGCTTTTATCCACTTATGGCTATTTTATGTCTGACATTATGACATTGTTATATTCAATTTTTGCATCTTGTTAATAGCATTTAGTGTTCACAAGATATTTACATTTGTTTGGCTGGTATTCTTTAACTTGAGTTTTCAGAAAACGGCCAGGAATCATCTTAAGAGCATGTGGAGGGTGCTGAAGGTGTTATATTCTACAGCTCTGCAGCTTTTAGATGTGATATAAACCATCTGTCTTAAAACAGAGTTGTATAGGTGCTGTCAGCTAGCGGATCCTTAGATCTGTCCTCTTTTTGAGCTTCCATTGTTTTGTAGTCCTTCTTTAATGATTTTATTACATTTTCACAATATCAGCAAAATAAATAAAAATCATATCACTGTTGAATCACTTACCCATGTTATGCTGAGTGACATATAAGCTTTGGAGGTTGATTGAGACTTGGTTTCATATTTATGTCTGGTAAGCCAACACATAAAGACCTGTAGTTTCTGTCTGAGATGGAGGAATGTACTCCACTTACATGTGCTTTGTGAATTACAGATGACACTGTCTGATCTCATTTTCATATCTATTATACACCTAGACTGTTTCAGGAACTCAGTGGCTTAGCAGTACTTACAAGGCATTTGTCAGGGTTTGTGACTTGCATAGTGCATCAGTTTGTGTTTTCTATGATGTACCAGCCCTTCATAATTAGGTACATGTTTGTGGGATGATTTGCTGAATGTTTTGTTAACTTCTGTGAAGGCATGTGCTAAGACGCCAAAGTATGAAGTACAAAAATAAGAATAAAAGAAAGGAAGGAAGTGTTAAGCTGTCCTCTTTTCTTTTTCCCACTTTCATGGCTAAAAGATGTCACATTAATTGTAATCAGGTCATTTAAGTTATGAATTTTTAAAATAATTTGAAACATATTTGTTGATTGGGGTGTATCAGATATGTTTATTTAAAGAAAAAAAATTGAATGCAATCCTGGAGACAGATTAGATTGAATGTATTGAAGGTTAGGAATTTAATATAAGTAATGAAGAAAACTTTAGAAGGTGAGCTAGTGAAACAATGGATTATGACAACTAAATAGAAGTAAAAATGAAATACAAAGAAAAAGTGGTATGTGGGTTCCTAAAAATGGTAAAACAAAAGGAAGAGGGAGAAGGGGGTAAAAAAACTCAAATGGGAAAGAACTACAGAAAATGAATAGAATATAGACAAAACTTTGTTTCTTAAAGTAAGGAGGACTATAGCTTTCAGAAGCAGAGAAAGACGGGAGAACACAAACTCTCAAAATCTGAATGTAAAAAAATAAATCGGAAATCCTAGTCAAAGAATTAAAAAATAAGATGAAGCAGATGGATTTAAAAAGAAAATAAAGATTCTGGAAATATAACACGAAAAGAAAAATAAAAGTTAATAAAATAACAAAAATAGTGAACTTAGTGTCAGTAATGTAAAGGGTGTGACAAAGTCACTAATTAACTTGTAACCATTTATAGTTCAGGCATTCCAGGTAAGGCTCAAGTCTATGCACTTTAAATATAGTAGTGTAGTTTTTCCTTTTTTTCATTTAGACTCATGCAGCAACATAACTTTTTGTCAGCCAGAGACAATTCAGACTGCTTCACTTCAGCATTTCAGACAGAAGCTCAGGTTGCTTCATTTCAGGAAAATGAATCGGAAACACAAAATTGTTTCTTTGCAATATGGCAGATAAAATAAAGTTATTTTCTTTTCAGCATAACAAACAGGAAAACAAAATTACACAAAATTGTTTTCCTTAATTTATTTCCTGCAAGTCCACAGTTTTAGTGTGCAAACTGGGGAACACGGCATAGTCTCTTACTGGTCTTCAGCAATTGATTCAGTGCTTATGCAGTCTTTTATTGCAAACTTCTACATTTCAGCACAATACTTTACAGCCTGGAAATCCTTCCAAAAGTACAATGAAAATCCCATTCTAAACTAGAAGAAGGTCATGAAAGCACCAAATGTAAAAGAGCAAATTATATTTTTTCCAGAGTAAGTGCTTTTGTCTACACAAAGGCTTCATCAGACCTGATCTGCTCTTCATACTATTACATGCACTTGACTTCCATTATTAGTGCCCTTACTTATATTCTGCACCTTATTTATTTATTTTTATTTATTTATTTTACATTTGTTGACCTACTACTGGACTTCAAATATCATTGGCACTCCTCCATTTCCTTTCATATTACTACATAATTAGAATCCCCTAGTTAGAAATATAACTCTATCATCTCCACTTAGTTCCCTTTATTAACCCAACATCTGCTTTCCTTTACTTCATACAACCCCCTCTCCCCCCTCTATCTTTCCTCTCCTCTATAACCACTAACATTTCAAACATGTATCTCCTAACATTTCTCTTTCTACTGCTACTAGCATTCTATCTAACAACAAACTACCACTGTATACTTTCACTGCTATACACCTCTCCTACTGCAATTTACCCAGTGTAGTATGAAATCACAAGTAGCTATACCAATATATTTCCCTGCCTTTTTTGACCTCTCACTTTGCCTTTATTTTAAGCACAAAATACTTCACTACCAGCCCTCTACTCAAAAATAAAATGCATACATGTACATTCAAACTGATACACTAACTTTCAAAAATTCCCCAGTGTGGTGACAGCAACCCCAACCCAGGTGGTGTAAACCAACTAATTAATCTAAATAATAAAGAACCAGCCCTACCAAAGTGAAACTTAATTAATCTACCTTCAACCACCATCTCACACTATATTTTACTCAGCCGTACTTTCTCACATTAAACCGCCACCTATCCATACTACTAAAATCAGCACATCAACCCTCTCACCCCATCACTCTCACACCAATCTATCAGAAAAAAAATGAATATTGTCATTATCAACCTCTGCAGCATTTATAACAAAATTAGAGAACTGCATGCTTGGATATCACAGTATACCCCTGATATTCTTGCCATCACAGAAACCTGGCTTAAGCGTAGCATTAAAGATTTTCAACTACTCCCTCCAGGTTATAGTACGATCAGAGCTGATAGGCCCCACAAGAAAGCAGGTGGACTAACCTTAATTTATTCAGTTTACTTAATGACCACCTCACAACATATGTCCATAGAAATATCACCCAACAACCTAATGCTCAATAACTTAAAACATCCTGAAATCTTTCTAAACTCAATAAAGACTCCTTCATCAGCACATTGGAAACCTTTAATTGGTCTGCTCTACAGACTCCCTCACTTGATGAGGCAGTCAATATTTGTAATACGTTATTCTTAAATACTAACCACAGCTACTGCCTGTCCAGAACTGTCAAATAAAACTTGTAAATATATGAGGAACAAGACCTGTACGTAACAACAAGCGAGTCCATCAAGTAAACTTCAGGAAAATATTAATAACATAAGTGTTTGCACTGCACATACCATAATTATATTCACCATTCTTAAATACTCAAAACAGCCATGCCCAACTCCACAAAAAAGTGTGAAAGTTAACCATTACCCATGGCTCACTACCCAAATAAAAACTACAATGTCTAACAGAGACAAATCTTGGAAAGAATGGCTGAGACATAAAACTCCAAAGTAACCTGCAACTCTATATAGAATTATAAAACCAAAATAAAACATAAGCTAACCTAGATTAAAAAAAATATATATATAATACACACACACACACACACACACACACACACACACACATATGGAGTCACTTCATAACACTGAAATATCAAAACACTGAAATTTAAAACACTGAAAACACATATCATACATATACTGAGTTTAAACATAAATCATAGCACTTTCCACCAAGTGTAAGCAGGGGAGCAAGCCCCCCTGCACATCCCATGTGGGGGGCTGCACCCCCCACACCCCCTGCTACTTATATATATATATATATATATATATATATATATATATATATATATATATCAACTCCAAGACTGCAGTACAGTCTTGGAGTTGATACAGTTAAGTAGCAG
Organism: Protopterus annectens; assembly: GCF_019279795.1. Lineage (NCBI taxonomy): Eukaryota > Metazoa > Chordata > Ceratodontiformes > Protopteridae > Protopterus > Protopterus annectens. Next base: position 475,242,649 of record NC_056730.1, read on the forward strand.
GGGGTGTCGGATGGGGCGTGCAGGGGGGCTTGCCCCCCACTTATACTTGGTGGAAAGTGCTATGATTTATGTTGTTTAAACTCAGTATAATTATGATATGTGTTTTCAGTGTTTTGAGTTTCAGTGTTTTGAAGTTTCAGTGTTTTGGTCTTCTATATTATGAAGTTTTCTCATTTTCAGTGTTTTGAGCTTTCAGTGTTATGAAGTGAATCCATACACATACACACACACACATATATATGTATATATATATATGTATGTATATATATATATATATATATATATATATATATATATATATATATAGGACCCCCAAAAATTGTGGACGTCAATATATAACCTGTTGCATCCAGGCTTATATAAGGAGCCCAACCCTTCTCATAATAACTTTCCACTAGAAATTGCTTTAATCCTGCCCCCACATATATCTTTTGCACATTAATTTAATTCGCCCTTGATATCCATTGCTAATAACTTTGAGATAGGACCTGTCAATATCAATGACAAAAAAAACTTCTGCTTACACTCAAATCCTGCTTCACTGCAGCTGACAGCCTTCCACCTGAATACCTGAAGATAGCTGCCAATGCCATAGCATACCAGGTCTCTAACTTTATCACTAGATCAATAGTTAAATCCTATGTACCCTTATTATGGAAAATAATCATTTATTATTCCTCTTCATAAAGATGACATCTCTGCTTACATCTTGAGTTTCTGGTCTATTGCAATATTATCACCTCTCTTAAAAATTCTTGAAAAGTATATTTGTAAACAGCTCCTCTACTATTCCCCTACATGAATGGCTCATAACATCCACCCAACATGGCTTCTGCCTAGCACACAGTACAACTACTGCCTTACAATCATTCACTGACACTAAACAAATATAGAGACAAAAGCAGACTTGTTTCCTCCCTATTCTTTAGTGTGTCTAAAGCTTGGATACAGTTTCACACCCAAAACTCATGTACAAAATGTCTTAGCTTGGACTATCCCCTTCTTTTATTTATTTATGTATGTATGCATTTATTTATTTATATTTGGGTACCAGGGTAGTTCACTGATCGCAATGAACCATTTGCAGGCACAGAGCCTGGGTGAATCAGAATAAACAGAACATATTTACAGATACATCATGCATATGCAAAAAAAAAAACAAAAACAAATTTGTGTGTGTGTCTGTATATATATCTATATATATATATATATATATATATATATATATATATATGTATATCTATATATATATATATATATATATATATATATATATATATATATATATATATATATATATATATCCATGTCAGATTATCAAAGTTCTGAAACTTTGAAATTCATATGGCTGAGACTATATGATAAAAGTTTCAAAACTTCAAACATTAAAATAAATAAATAAAAAAATATAACAACAATTCTGTTTTTTAACATTCTTGCAGGGGGGCCCCTGCACCACCCACACCCCTTGCAAATTAAATACACCAACTCCAAGATCGCACTACATTGTGGAGAACAGTAAATTTCCCCTTCCATGCTGTACCGCAGTCTCCATTCAATATATATATATATATATATATGTATATATATATATATATATATATATATATATATATATATATATATATATATATATATATATATATATATATATAAAAATATATATATATATATATATATATATATATATATATATATGAGTCTAATTTGATTCACCGAAAATTAATTTCACTGAATTTCAAAACACTCACACCAAATCGCTGAAAGCTCAAATCACTGAAAACTCATTTCACTGAATATAAGTACTGTTGGTCAAATAAAATGTATATGCCCTTTTCCCCACTGTAGTGTGATCCTGGAGTTATTATATATAATTAGGGGGGTGTGGGGGCATAGCCCCCCACCTACTTTTGGTTTTATAGTGTTAGCTTTCAGTGAAATGAGATTCATAAATATAAAAGCTAAGTAGGTGAGGGGTTTATGCCCCCCACACCCCCAATGTGGGGGGTTGTGCACCCCCAACCCCTATCTATATATACTAACTCCAGGATCACACTACAGTGGGGAAAAGGGCACATACGTTTTATTTGCCCAGCAGTACATACATTCAGTGTAATTTGATTCAGTGAAATGAATTTTCAGTGATTTGAACTTTCAGCGATTTTTAGGGTGAATTAAAATTCAATGAAATGAGTTTTCAGTGAATCAAAGTAGACAGATATATATATATATATATATATATATATATATATATATATATATATATATATAGCTATAACAGATGGAAGAATTTGCTACAACATTTATTTTAAGAAGCAGTTTGCAATGTCAAAACATGGATGGAAAATGGAATTATGTTTAGCAGAACGTTATGGATAAGATGTAGGTATAATGACTGAGATGGCTTATGCTACAGGGACAGTAGCATATCATTATTATATAGACAGGTATGAAAACATTAGAAATGGCAACTATGAAGAGTTGCAGGAAAGGATTTCTTCATTACAGTGTCTTAATATCTTTTTAACTGGCAGGGTCCAATCTATAACATGGCAGAATACTCTCTAGCCAAACCTGCACATCTCCACTGGTGTACTCCAAGGCTCTATTTTGGACTCCTCTATTTAATATTGTTATCAGTGACCTCTATACCTCAGCAGGCTCAGCTTCTATTATACAATATGCTGATTATTCAATACTTCTACATGCATCTAATAATCTGCCTCAACTCATCTACATTACAAAAAAAGCTTTTTCTTCAGTTGAGAAATGGCTCTATAATGCCTAACTGTTACTCAGCCTTAAAAACAAAGTTAGTGTTATTTTCCCCAACACAGACATGCCTGAACAAATCTGAAATTGAAGTAGGCCCCATGCAAAACTTCTTGGAGTGATGACAACCTTAAATATACCTGCATGTTCAAAATAACAAAAAGATTATGCAAAAAATAGAAATGATCTACAGGCAAAAAACTTCATTAGCAACCCCACCAAGATCATAATTGCCACTACTTACCTTCTCCCATCTCTCTTTTACAGTGCACTCACCCTAACCAACCTTCAGGCTACAGTTAAAAATAAACTGGAGGCATGCTGTAATAAGGCTGCAAAATTTACCACCAACAAACAATAGCACATCTACCACTGTACTGCCCTTAAGGCATTGAATTGACTTGAACTGCCTCACCACTTAGATTACATAAAACTTGTCTACATACATATTATTCATAAAGTCAATGACTGTCCTGCATTTAGTCCTGCTCTCCATTCGTTCCTAACACTCTAACTGACCACTTCAATCCAATGAACATCTTCTCAGCATATATAAACCCCACATATCCTCTGCCCAAAGTCACTACACATACTCTGTCACTAAAATGGAATTCTATCCCTCTGCAAGATGGATCTTCCTGTAACCTCTTTAGTTTTAAACACCTATTAAAGGACCACCTAAATAAGAATTGTCTTTACTTTGGCATTACCCCAAGCTGACCTAGTCCCTCCCCCTACTCCCCCCACACACTTCTAACGAATTCCTTCTCTTTGAACAATGAACATAGTCAATTTAGTTCTTAAAGGACAGATGTAATGTTTCCTAGATTATGTTATGTAGTCTTTTCTGTTCCAAAGTGGGTAGGGTACTCAGTGTGTATAATGCCATCTCTATGAACAACAGCTTGTGAATTTTTAACTATTGAAAATGTACTTTTTTCAGCTTATAATCTCTGTCCAAATAGTTGCAGTCTGTATGTATAAATTTACACTGTATGAATTAAAGTTGTGATTGTTTTAAATTTTTTTATCACTTACCCCATAACTCCCTTGCACCTCTCTCTCTAGCAAGGTGCAAGGGAGTTATGGGGTAAGTGATAAAAGATAATCAGATGTTTGAAGTTTATGTTATACTTACTTTACCAATTGATTGTGTTTATCTAACTGGTGCTTTCCAGACATTGTTGCTGGACCTAATTTCCTCCTGTTAATGTACTTTCTACTAAGTATGACTTGCAACCATTGTTTGTACTTTAGTTGTTTGGGTGTTAGCAATTTTTGTAATGATGCCCAGTATTTGCCTTCATAATTGCACTGTGTTTCATAAGGACTGAATACTTATTTTATTAGCATAATTCTTTACAACTGGTGTTAAACAAGTTAGAAAGGTTACCTAAACTGTAGAGATCGAAAAGCAATATCAAGTCCCTTCATTGCCAAAAAGATTTTGTTGGAATGTAAGTTAAAGTAAGTGCTCGTTAAAACGTCTGTTCAGTTTAAAGTGCTGGTGAGATTTGAAGCTATTTTTGCCATTTTTTCCTGCCTTATCCTTAATGTTTCAGTGTTCCCTTGTTCTGGTGCTAAAAAGCTGCTTTTTAAAAGATTAATGTGCTTAATTTGTAAGGGTGTTAACAAAATAGCACTGTTTGTTTCCTACTGAGGATGTGTTGTTTAAGCTGGTAAGCCAAGTGGCCCCATCACAGCACCTGTATTACAGAAATTAATTCCTTTATTTATTAGGAAGCCACTTACGATTTCAGTGCATTTACTGGTGGCAGTGCTCTGTTGCATATAGTCCATCTCCCAGTGATTTAATTATATTTCTAGTGAACCTTGAGTACATCATTTTTTAACTCTTTTTTTTTTTCCAACAGGTTCACTGGAAACATCCCTAAAGCATGCACACAGCAGCTTCATCCAATAGGTAGTCTGATTCGACTCAATCCGCCCACCATTTATTTAGGACAAACTGTATACTACCTCTGCTCTTCTGTGTTAAGTGTTAGGAGCATCCAGTCTTCCGCATGTATTTTAGCCTGCAGAGTGACTAGTCTGAAGACAAGTGCTTCACTGTCTAGTTTGTAAGCAATAGCCTTATAGTCTGTAAACCCTCCTCCACTGACATCCTGCTGGTCAGCTTTTACTCTCTGCTTCCTAACAGACACTGACATTTACTCATACTGCTCTTACTCAGACGATTTCTTTCTTTTCTTTCTTTCTTTTATATTTCTTCACTTCTTCTAGACTTGCTATTCTCATTACTTATATTGTCCTATCTTTCTTTAGTGGAACTGCAAGCCTTCAAGGAAGTCACCATTGGTCTCCCCCCTTTCTTATTTCTCCTTGTCTGAGACAGTTATTAAACCGCTTTCAGCTCTGAGCTAGTATTTGTGCACAGTCATCATTGACTCAGTGCACTCAACTGGCTCTTTAGTCTGTTTTTATTTTGTTATAAAAGTGTCCCTGCAAGCAAATAGATATGTATGTAACAGTGAATTATTTCTTTCTTTCTTTCTTTATTTATTGCATTTGTTTACTGGGAAAGTCCACTGGGCCAGAAATGAGCCCATTTTCAGTGGAGGCCCAGGGAGAAAAGTTCCACATGTAATTACATAAAAATGAACATATAATACAGAGTATATCAGGTACAGGCAGTACATTAGGTAAGTAAATAACATCCAATAATATGGCAAGAACTACATACAATAATATGGTAATAACATTATATAACTTGGTAATATCAGTATTGTTAGAATTCTGCAGAAAAGGTCCTTAGAAAAGTTCTAACTGCAGTATGAACATCAGTTTATGGGTTATATTTTTATGCAAATTATAAATATTATAGCAGTCTAAAACAAAGAACTTTGTCCACTATAATATCTCCATTTCTTAGACCACAGCAGTCTCATTGGTACTTTCTCATAGGATCATAGGAGGTTACTAGGCTAATGGCCTTGGGGCCCTTACAGGCCTAGCCAAGAGTTTATCCCCCCTCAAAAAAACTCAGTTGGCACCTGTCACCCCTGCCAATGAGGGACACAGGTGGAACCCCCAGGACAAATTTGTGGTTTCCCATCCACTTATCAAGGTTGAGCTTGAAGAGGGTCAGCAAGGTACTATGTTTGACATGTATGGGAAGTCTATTCCAGAGACAAGGCAGCCTCTGGGAGAAAAACCTGTCTCTCCAGCAGGTTTTGCTGATGTCACATTTCTCTCACTACATGAGTTATATGCATCAAACCTCCTCTTAGAGATGCACTAGCAAGACTTGAACTCAGAACCTTTAGATTTCAAAACCAGCAACTTGACCACTTTGCTACTGAGCCAGACTAAATCATTGATAGCTGACAGCTGCTCTTCTTCTCCATGCATCCATTTTATGGGTAAATACCAGGCTGTCAGTTTACAGACTATTACAAGCCTGACCAATAACCAGATGTCAAAATCAAACTCTGTATGTTGTGTCTGTGAAGTAAAGACCTAATTTACTATGTCAAGCCATCCCCAAGTGCCTCCTTTAACCGTGCTCCCTTTATTGTTTTTAGCAGTCTGCTGGCTCTCTTCATTAAGTTTATTTCTCTTCTTGTGTAATTACTTTTAGTTCTGAGCCAGTAGTTTTCCAGAGCTACACTCATATATTCTTGCTTACATTTTCTGATTGTTTTGCTGATCTTTGGGGGGTTGGGGTAGCCTTTGCATTTCAAAGTCCATAGAAACCTCCTTACATTATACAGTTGTTCAAGCAGTCAAGTGCAATTTTTTACTGTTATCTCCATTAGTCGGGTCAAGGTAATATTGGGCTAACTTGCCTAGTAAAACTGTGTCCTAGAGTAACAAAATCAAAACCTTTATCCAATAGTATGAATGACTTTTAAATTACATTGTTCCTTTTACTTTTCTCTCTCTCAGCAGATTTGTCAGTGTTTAAGTTCAGTCACTGATTGTTTTTTCTCTCTCGTTCTTTGCCAAGTTGATTTCACCCTCACTAATGCCCAAGCACACTCTGCTCCCCTACCCTAAACCCAATTCTCACCCACTCCATCTTAGTCTACATTTATATTTCTTTAACAACACCCACATATTCCTCAAACCAATACCATCAGCCCCCCAAAAAATTCAATAGAATTATTCCCAATAACACCCACTCTACCACCCAAGACTGTCTCTCAAACTTTCTTAATCCTTGCCCTCTTGAAATATCAGATTACATCTTTACAACCAACCGAGTACCTGCCCAATATTTTGTAATCCTAATTTACAACAAAGATAAACTCAAGTTAAATAAGATGCCCTTAACTCAGATTATTTTATTATTCCTCCTCGCTCTACTAGCCTTCATCACCAATTACCAAATCTACCCCCTTCAAATATTTAGGACTTCAACCAATCCTCATAAAGAATATCAACATCTACCCAGCCAAACGTTATCCATAGCAACCTATGTCTACAAACAAACCATATTTGATTTATTTATATATAAATACCTCAAAACTAAGTTTCCAAATTTACAATCAAATACCAAACCAAGACCAAATTATAATTGGCCACACTCTTCCCTCTGTAAAATATCAGTTCAAAAAAATTAGCGGAGATATTCACCACAACCCAGGTCCCACTGTTCATAAAACCATCACTTCCATCCCCAAAGTAAACCAGTCACCTAATACATCTCAACAAAAAACAAAACCCAAACTCACCTTACTAAATTTGAACCTTAGAAGCATGTGCAACACAATCTATGACATACATGCCTACCTTGCCACATACACTCCAAATATAGTCATAGCTACTAAACCCTGGTTAGAAAAAGAAATAAAAGATAATGAGATCACCCCCCAGGATGCAATATACAAAGGCATGACAGACAAAACAAGGATGTAGGTGGTTTAGCAATCATTTATAAAAATTCCCTAACCATCACCTTACTTCCACAGGAAATACCCACATTTAACAATGCTGAACCTCTAATAACACTCCTAAAAATCAACAGTAAAAAACTATGTGTTTAACAGCAATTTGTATACCACCAGGGATTAAGATTGATACAGCTGAATGCATCCTATATTGGATATCCCAACAAATTAACCATGAAAATATAATACTTGAAGACTTATGTACCAGTATGACTCAATTATAGCACATGTGGGGGTGAATGACTTGAGACATACCTCAATTGACTATATGAAGAGAGACATGACTCAGCTTTCAAAATATGTGTCAAATGCAGGTATAAGCCTAGTCTTAAGCAGCATTCTACCTTTTTCAAGGATTATGCCATAATACAAACAAAAACGATTACATTTAAGAATTGGCTTAGCTTCTGGCACCAGTCCAAGGGAATCCAATATCTGTCAGCCTGGAAGACATGGTTGACAGGCTACACTGCTTTTCCAGAGATGGTCTGCACCTGTCTCCTCTAGGCTTTCAGATACTGACAAAAGCATTAGCCACCCCTATTGTGATTTTTTTAGGCAGTGTCAAAATAATCAACCTCCCAACATAACAAAATCCTCTTTAAATAAATTCAAGGCACTGCTGCTTAATACTAGGAGTCTAAACAAGAACCTGCACTCCCTGCAGTTACAAATAACTGGTTCAAAGGTGCAGAAAGCATCCTAGCCATGTATGTCTTCCATTTGTTCAGACCACAAACTGCATTTGAAAGAACCAAAAGAGGAGGTGTATCCATCTTCATTAAGGATAAGTACACCTCAATACTGGTCAAACAGTATGACTCTTCTGATGTAATAAATGTCCAATTAATTATAGACAAAGCCCCCCACCACATCATAGCTAGCTATAGACCCCCACCATGAAACAGAAAAAGCATACTGCATACCTGGACTAATTGGAGTCAGTTGCCATACAGCTCAACACCTTACTCATGGGTGATTTTAATTATCCTACCATTGACTGGGAAACGTACACAATCACAAACATGCTAGCTCAGATGTTTCTTGACTTTGTCAATGCAAATGGTCTGGAAAAGCTAGTCAGCACACCCACAACAGGCTGAAATATCCTGGACATTGTGCTCACTAACATGGAAGAGCATTGCAACCCCCCCTGGTAAGATCGGACTATAAATCAATCTCATTAGATATAACTATAAGACCAGATACCCCCATCAAGCTCAAAACGCTTAAGAATTTTTCAAAGACAAACAACCTCCAACTAAGAGATGGTGTAAGAAGTTTCAAAGCCCCCTCAAATGCAGATAACATAGACTCCTATGTAGAGATGTACACCAATGCTTTGTGTAACCACTTAAGCAATGGTATAGAATTGGCTGTACCTGACCGGATTAAAACCAGCTATTGCCGATAAAACAAGTGACCTTGGTGGACCCCTAGTATAAACAGGCTATACAGCAAAAGAAAGAAACTAATGTCCAAGAACAAGAGGGAATTGTCTCAGCAGAAGAAGAAACCCTCTCTAGCTTAAACAAATAAATTAGACATCTTGTCAAGTCCTCCAAAGGTAATTACAAAGAAAAAATAGCCTTTCTAGCTAAGGATAATCACAAGGCATTATTTAACTATGTCCAAAATTTAAAAGGGATACCCAGCTATGCACTGAACTGGTTGTGGATGGTACCGCCCATACTCAGCTGGAGGTAATGGCTAACCTGCTAGCTGACAGATTTGGAGCAAACTTCACCTCCCTGTCCCCTCCAGTCATCCATCAAAGTATACCTGCCACTGTTCCACAGCCTATTATCTCAAGAGAGTAAGTCATCACGGCATTCTCCAGAGCCAACTACATGGTATCAAAGGGACCAGACAACATCCTGGGTTGCCTTTTAAATAACTTAAAATATGACTTACCAGACCCACTTGGACCATTGTTTAACCACAGCCTGCAAACTGGCTATCTTCAGGTAGAATGGAGGACAGCAACAGTAATCCCTCTGCACAAAGGGGGACCATCACTGACCCTGGGAATTATAGGCCCATAAGCTTGACTAGCCTCATCTGCAAGGCCTTGGAAAGAATCATTATGAACCCTATTAACAAGGACACTCTGGACCCAACCCAGTTCGGATGTGTTAAAGGTAGATCATGCCTGTTAAACACGGATGACTTCTTCGAGAAAATCACCAAGGCCCTGGACAATGGAAAGACAGTGAATACCACCTATGTTGACCTAGTCAAGGCATTTGACACAATTCCCGACTCAGGTATTATAGAGAAACTCACACAATTGGGAATTAACCCCTTCATTATCATATGGGTAGCCAACTGGCTCACTGACAGGACACATACTGTCAAAGTGGGAGACTTCACCTCTAGCAAAAGACCAGTCATCAGTGACATAACACAGGGTTCTGTGCTGGGTCCCTTATTGTTCAGAATTTATTTCATAGAAGTCCAGGCAAACTTGGATGGCCTGTAGCTGACCAAGTTCACCGACAATTGCAATTGGAAGCAATCACTGAGTCCCCCAGTGATGTTAATATACTGCAGACAGGGTTATCACAGACAAATAATTGGTGCCAATGCCATGGATTAAAGCTAAACGCAAAAAAATGCATTATTATTCCTTTTAGGAAAGCTGACATCCCTGATAATTAAATTATAGACAGAACCCTCCCTAAGTTTAGACCCAGTTATATGTGATCTGAGTGCTCAGGTTAATAGCAACCTGAACTTTGACCACCACATATCCGTAGTAGTAAAAAAATCCTTCTATGTGGCACATCTTGTAAGTAAAGGCATCACATCTAGATCTAAAGATGTTATAATTCCATTATACTCGGCCCTCATCTGACCAATAATTGAGTGCAATAGTCCCTTTTGCATGTACTTCACCAGACACCTGCAGCAATAGGAGAGACCACAGAGTTTTCTCATCAAGAAATTAGAGGGTAGACAAAACAAGTCTTATGCAGAAAGACTGAAAGCCATGTCACTGTATTCTGTCTCATATGGGTTGCTAAGGGGTGATCTATACCTGGCTTACAGAGCAGTCTCTGACCCAGCCCTGATAGAAATGCTGCACATTTGTAAATCAACTACATGAGGGTCAGTTGCTGCAGGGAGTTTTTAAATCAATGGATGGGTGATCACAAATTCACTCTTGGGGTGGCAACCATGTCCCTCCTAGACAGAGGACATCATTAACTATCATAGACCCTTACGTCTGTGAACTTCACTCATCTAACCACCGACAATTTGGGCAACCCAGGATAAATATGGCAAGGCTTGTAAGGGCTCTAGGGTCATTAGCCTAGTAACCTTCTATGAACTTAAATATAGACTGGCAACTCATAAATTTCACTACCTCCACTGAATCCATAAACTTGTACAACTTCAAATAATTAATAACCACACCTACTAGAGTCAACAAGACTTCAGGGAGACATTCAACATGAGACTGGATTGTTACAAACAAACCAGACAAACTGACAAAAGCAAAGCAAAAAATTACCAGTAATATTTTTAGAGTGCCTCTACAATATTCTAGTGATATAAGTCAATATTGTGACATTATAAAGAATAACTAGAAGATACTGAACAGTGTACCTGAATTAAAAGACAGGATAGGAAGTACTCCACATTTTTCTTTCAGAAACAACAAATCCCTCAAGAACATATTTGTTATAAGTCCAATATGCTAGAGAAAGAGAACCCATTATCTGACAGGATTGGTACATTTCCTTGCAGAAGTTGTTCAGCCTGTAAATTTATTTTTACCTGTCTATCATACACACACCCAGTTTTAAGATTCACAATTAATGTTGATTTTTATGCTGACTGCAAAATGTGTAATCTTGTATATTTTTCTGTCAACTATGTCATGCATTTTATGTTGGCAAGACAAACAGACCCTTTAAGGATAGGGTCCTTGAACATCAGAGAGACATAAAGAATAAAAAAGATAGTAATGCCTTAACAGCACATATTATGAGCCATGGTACTACACTGTCATTTAGGTTCTTTGTACTGCAAGTTTTAGACACTAATTTAAGAGGAGGTGATTTTAAAACCACACTGAAACTATAGTACAGAAACCCGCGGTGGTGCAGTGGTAGCGTTGTTGCCTCACAGCAAGAGGTTCTCCCATTCGATTCTCGGCTGGAGTGCGGGGAATGCCTTCTGTGTGGAGTCTGCATGTTCCTCCACACAGTTGGATGGGCATTTGAAAGACATGCATAAATGGGGGTGCCTTTGTTGAAGGTTGAACGTCGAGCTGGCACCTCGACGTTCGTCAAAATCTACTGCCAATCATTAGCGGATCAGAGTTCCGCTGTGGCGACCCCTAACCGGGAAAAGCCGCAAGACAACAACAACAACTGAAACTAAAGAACAGAAGTGGATTTTATTGTTGAATGAAGAAAAAACACCTGGTCTAATGGGGTTTTTTCACTGAAACCCTTCCTGAAAGGATGTAGACTTAGACATAAATAATATGTTTTATTTTTATATATATTTTTATAAGTGCGATATCTTTGCATACATTTTATAGCTGTTTTCATTCATGATATATGAATGTTTTTTGCAGTATGTGTTCTTTTAAAAAAATTGTAACTTTTTGATTACATCATAATTAAGGGCTTTTTATTGGTCACACTTTGCATAAAAGACTGTATTTCTTAGTTAATGTTGTCTGATGAAGCAGTGTGGTCACCATGAAAGCGCTTACCACTCTTTTGGATACATCTATTAAAGTTCCTGGATTTTAGCCTGTTGGTTTGGTATTTCTTCATTTATTTTAAACTGACAAAAGTAGGCTGCCTCTCAGATAGCATAAGTGACCACATACCAACATATGATATTAGAACTCACCATAACCTAGATAAGCATTTTTATCTATAATCAAATACAAAATACAACCAGTTTTAGCAAATACATTTTCAGTGAAACACTAAAACAATATGGAATATACTTAGAACAATGCCACTAGATACTGCTATACAACACTTTAATAACATCTTCTTACAGACCATAAGTAATCTAGCACCAGTAAGTAATAAAACAGTAAAGTCCAACCCTGCACCATGACTGATAGAAGGAAAAAAAACATCATGATAAGAAGGGATAAAGTCTGGAAAAGTTGGTATAAAGATAGAACTCAGGATGCCTTCCAGGAATTTTGAAATCTTAGAAAGCCTGCAAAACTCCATGTCAAATGGGATAAGCAAACATACTATACCAGCCTACAAGATAAACATGAAAACAACCCAAAACTATTTGGTCATCACTAAATAAACTACTCCACCCTGGCAAGATCAGCGCTTCCTCCCCAAAAACAGACATTACAACATACTTTATCCCCACCCAGTTTAATTCCTACTTTATACAATCAATATTATCTCTCTTTGACACTAATACATCTGCCCCCTCTCTCTTCCCCTGCCCAATCACAACCACTCACAATTCTTCAGTTTTAGTCCAGTACCAACCTCACTCATAATGAAGTTGCTCCTTAAACTAAAAACTAGTACCATAGGTGTAGGGCAACTACCATCAGACTACCTAAAAATGGCAGCAGAAGTCAGAGCCTTCCCTGTATCCATACTAATTAATAGGTCCATAGTGGAAAGATACATCACATCACTGTAGAAAAAAATCCTACATCATACCACTGCACAAATGTGGCACATCTACAGAGTTCAATAACTACAGACCAATAGCAATTCTCCCCCTCTCCAAAATATTAGAGAAATACATCCATATGCAGCTGATGCAATACTTAATCTCAAATAACCTGCTCTCAGAAACACAACATGGCTTTAAGTCCTAGCACAACACCACCACTACTACTGCACAACTACTTTTTCCCAATATAGTAAACCAACATAGAAACATAGAAACAATGGTCTGCTTGTATCCACCATGTTCTTAGACTTGTCAAAGTCATATGATACTGTCTCGCACCAGCAACTGCTCATGCTCTTCAATTCTCCTCAATAGGACTTTTCACAATGCTCCTTGTTATGGTTTCTTAGTTACCTATCTGGAAGGCAACAAGCTGTTAAATGGCAACAAACCTACTCATCTTTTCAACCAGTTACTACAGGTGTCCCTGAGGGCTCTATCCTGGGTACTAATATATTTATTTTATTAATGATGTCAACACATGCACTTACCATGCTAGTTTAGTTCAGTATGCAGGCAACTCAACATTAATATGTGTAGCCTCAACAATAAATAAGCTCCGGGAGATTACCCAAAAATCTTTCTCTTCTGTAGAAACCTGGCTCAATGAATCAAACCACCTACTCATCCCCAAGAAAACTAAGTTAATATGTTTTACCTCAAAAAGTTGCCTAAATCAAAAGCAATCTTTTTCCATAAAGTCAACAAATAATACTATCAATGAAACTATAACTCACAGTAAACTTCTAGGTATTATAATAGATGACAATCTCAAATATGACCAGCGTATACTGCACACCATTAAATCTACACACCAGAAATTAGGCTGCTTTTACAGGATCAATGGATTCCTTACAGATATTGCAAAAAAAACTCTGGCCACCACCTTCTTATTGCCAACTCGCCTATATGTGGCTCATATCCCAACAAACTTAAAAATACTTAAAGAAAGAAACTTACCTTCTGCTACAATGAAGTAGCTAAATTTCCCACCAATCTCCCTCATAGGACCCACCATTGTCATTGCTTAAAGTAATTAATCTGGCTTGAGTTACACAACTACCTAACATATTCACATCTAACTACAGAACATAAACTCATTCATCATCCAGAAAAATGCCTTGCAGTACAAAACTTATTACTGCCCTACTGTCCAGCAAGGGACCTGTGCTCTATTAACAAATTCTTATTACTTACAAATAAGTCAAATAATGTTGCAGGAAACTCACTCTATTGCTAGTACATTGCTAAACTCTGGAATAGTATCCCAACACAAATAAAACTCTCCAACAAACTCAAACGTTTTAAACCACTGCTTAAACAACATCTTAACCAAACCTGGTCCTGCACATGCTCATTAAAACCATATGATGCTCTCCAAAATACTCTCCTTAAACAGAATACTCTCAATCTCTCACTAAAATGACAAAACAATTTTTATACATAACTACTGCCTGTACAATCCACTAAGTCGCATGTGGAGTTTCCCTTCAGTAACTTTCACCTCTGTAAAATCTTAGAATGTATAATTGTAACTTTATTTGTGAATAAATAAAAATGTAACTATTCTGTGTTTAACAGGAACTTAGTATAATGCTTTGTAAGAAGATGGAGCTTTTCTCCCCGGGTCTCCACTGAAAATGGGTATTACCCAGTTGGACTTTCCCGGTAAACAAAGAAATAAAATAATAAATAAAACAAAATAATTATGTTTTGTAATAACTTTGCTATTTAACAGTAATCATATTTTGTTAATGTGGAGCATTACTCCCTGTGCCACAACTAAATACGGTATGTTATCCCAGTTGGATTTTCCTAGTAAACAAATGTCAGATAAATACATACATAAATAAATAGACATTTAATCATGCCTGGCATTATACTCTTGAGTAAGATCATTATGCTGTCACAGATGTCTCATTAGTACTCACTTGTCATGAGATAGTTTTATGGGAGCTTGCTGAAAGCAGGAAGGGCTGCTTCTCCACATCTCTTGTGACAATTATAACGGTAATCCATTGCTTGCTTGAAACCAAACTCCTACAATTGCACCAGCACCTCAATGCCCCACCCATCTGATGGAAGAAGGTTATAGCATTACAAAAACATCTTTCAAGAAGTTTTGTGAGAACTGAAAATATTGCAGTAGACCGGAAGATGGAAACATCAGAGATGCCACCTTTATAAAGAGGGATAATATTTGACTTTTTTTCTGTAATGAGGGTACATGACATTCAGCTATTAATTGATGCTACACATTGGAAGGCTATACGTAAGTGGTACTTCTGTGGTGTAAATTATCCGAGAAAAACAAAAAGATAGTAATTGTAACAAAATATATAAACCTGTGTTATAATGGTTGCAGTTATCAGCCATTCATTTTCATCTTAGTGTGTGTGTGTGTATGTGTGTCTGTGTGTTAAGTCTCGGAGTGCTGATCCTCTTCCTGTTTGCTTATAGTAATTGGTTTGTCTTGTTCTGCTTTTTTGGATGCTAGAGGTTCTCCATTTTGACAGCATAGTCTTTCTTTTATTTGACACTCCCCCTATCTAATCATGGATACAGCTATCCATCTGATTTAGCAGCACTGCTGTCACTTGCTCTAGAAACTCAGTGCACATTTCCTAGTTGTGTTTATTTCTACTGCAGACCCTTATTTAGTCATGGGTAATATCTTCATTTATGTCTCTTTGATTTCACTTAACCAGCAGGAGAAAACTGCTGTGATCAGAGAAAACCCTCACAGCTGCAGGGAATATACAAGACTCCACACAGATAGTAACTAAGGGCAGGGACTGAACCTCAAATACTGGAGATGTCAGTCTGAAACCTTAATTGCTCAAATCATTTAATCTTTTCTTATAGTGTTTTTTACAAAGCACATTAAAATGCAAAGGATTGCAATATGTTGTTCTTCTGTGTTAGGTTTTGGAATAACTTCATTGTTTAAGTGTAACCATATTATGTCAATGTGGAACTTTTCTCCCTGGACCCTCCCTGAAAACAAGATTGCCATAGTTAAAAGGATAAACACATTCATGAAAATACTACTTATAAACAGTAAATTACTGCTCAACACTAATCATTAAGTACAGTAACTAGCTAAGTCATAGACTTCAAAATTGCAGCCATAGACATTAAAATGAAGTTAGTAACTATGAATAAGTGAAAAAAATAATACTTAGAAAATAATACAGATATACATAAATACACTATAAATAGAGTTGTTAAATATATAGCATGTGTTGTAATAAAAATAAGTTAGGAATAAAATATTTTGTGGAAGTTCCAAAAAAGTAACCAGTAGTAGAATCAGAAGAGAAGCCAGAATAACTGAAATTCTGAACTTAGTCTGCATAGAAGTCAGACATGCTGTAGAACAACAAAACAAGCAAACTGGAAAAGCAGGCCAACCAAGAGCATCAGGAGCTGATAAAATGCAGCAGGCCTCCTTCTCCGAGCCCTACAACATCAGTCCAAATATCTTTTTCTCACTGCAGTACAGTAACATATTTCAAAGTCAATTCTGAGTTGTCATGATCTCCAGGGCAAGCAAAGTTCACATCACAATACAAAGGCTGCCTTTCAAATCTACTCTTGAAGTTGTCAGCTAGTGTTCACCTGTATCTTAAGAAATGACACACAGAGCAGATCACTACAACAGATAAAGAACTTCATCTCAGCTGATCATCAGCTGAAGACATTGTGAATCCTACTGTCCATATAGTCAGATGGCAAAGACAAAGCAAATTATTGATAAGCAGAGGGAAATTTCAGCAGGGAAGCACATCATTAACAAGGGCAGCTGCTACCTTCTTTTTATTACATTTTGTATTATCACAGAAGAGCAACATATTGTGATCTTAGCTTACAGTTCTGGCTGAGGTATAATTTGGAAATAAAGGAAAAATTAAAAATACTAAAAGCATTTAAACTGAGACTTTTAAACCCTTTTGTTCCCTATCATTGTTAATGTGGCCACTGACTCAGGTGAGTGACAACTAAAGACAGCCATTATCCTGACAGGTGTGAAGTTTGCTTTTAGCATGCCTCTCCGTAGAGCATCAGCCTTCCTTGCAGCTTGTTGCACACAAAGTGCAGCCAGCTCTTGCCACACATTATTTGACCAGCAGCTGAAGACTCACACAAAAGAGCTGATACCACCATCAACCCAGCCTTGCAACCTTAAAGCCCAAAAAATGACTCACCACTCCCTTGTTTATGGCACATGACTCATCACTCCTTATGACACCTCCAATCTGTCTCAGGGTATACAAGAAATCCATCATTAACAAGGACAGCTATGCATTTCAGTAAATCCCTAACACCACCAACACATGGCTAATATGAATATGTGCATCAACAAGGGGAGTATACAAAGCCTTTCCTATGAGTTTGTGTGCTACCACACACATGATAATGAAGACAGCTGTTATCAGCTTTGTAGTACCAAGTCAATGTACGCATGGCTTTTTCAATGCCTTTTGAGACTCGCCTTATCATAGTAGTGATCAACTGATCATAAACTACTTCTCCCTTCTAAGGACTGGTGATTGGGTGTCGGCCATTCACCCCATCACTTCCTGTCTAGCTCTTTCAGTGCCAGAGCTGCTATTTGAACTCAGATCATGTGGGTTGTAGTCAGGGATTTAGCCTTCTGTGCCACAGAGTTGGGCTTTTTCAAAGTCCTTTTCCCCATTCATTTACACAACCATTTGGTCCCCATCCCAAATGAGCCCTCCTTCCTAATGTTTTTGAATGAAGGATAGGGAGGAAAGAAATAAGAGACAATAGTGATCGCTGTGTGGGGATCAGGGTGTTTCTTCATGCTTCCTAACTTTTCTATGATGGGTGACAGTTACATCATTAAAGTGGTTCCTGTAGCACTCACCCAGTGATGCACATGTGCTTGTACACACAGACGCAGACTTAGATACAGGCAGATGTACAAACACAACCATAGACAAGGGTGCATGCATACAGACACAGACACAAATGCGCTACTGTTTCTCCACCCAGACTTCATCATGTGGCACTTATAATATGGGTCAAACCTGCTCCTTCTCCTCAGAATGGGTAAGTTATCCTTTATGAGCTCCTGCAGCACTTAAGCTTGCTAGGTGAACTAGAGTTTCTAAGATTACAGTTAGAGTTGTATCCCTCTGTGCCACAGACAAAGCAGGTTGTATTGGTTATTGTTGATTGAAACTAAATAAAACAGGAGTTAATTGTTATTAATAGGTTTGAGTGTGTTATTGCCACCGGTCAGCTGAACAAGTAGGATTGCAAATGTTATTACTAGTGAGCTCTACAGAGCGACTTAAACAGCTATAACAGTTACAAGCTGCCTTGCAGATAAATAACATCAAGCAAGAGAGAGAGTTTTACTCTAGAACTATAACAGTAGGTAAAGCAATCTAAGTGTAACATTATTTCTAGTAAATTCTAGGTAGACTGCTTCTTTAAAAGTTTTATATCTACCAAATGCAGAGCATCTGTGTCAAGAACAGACCTTCTGCAACCTTCAGAGTCTACTGTTTTATAGCTGTCAGACACACTGCCTGATATTGTCCTGATATGAAAAAGTCAAAGACAAGTGTTCTAAACGAGGGACATTTTAAAATAATAATCAAGGAGGCAGATGGCTGAACAGCATAATTAATGTAAAATATATTTTAAGAAAAAGGACAACTAATTAAATCAATTTACCATTGTGCTGTTTTTATGAGTTTCAGCTGATGAGCACATACTGCAGAAAAGCCAAGTAGGATTTCACTGTTTCTTATATTCTGAAGATTGCTGCCTATACTTTCACTTGAGCAATGTTCATTAAATGCTGTGCATAAAGATGTAGGTGCCTGCATTAATTCCTGATATAATGTTTTTATGACTCATTTACTCAGCCTGGTAGGTCACTTTGCAGTTGGTCCAGTTCCAGCTGGCCAGTGGTTATTGTTGCTCACTTTCTTTTCTCTTTCTAGTGTTCTTCACCATCATTGCTGCCAGTGGATCATTAATGTGAAAAGGCCTGCTAGCTGCTCACTGCCATGTTGGTAGTGGCAGGTTCTGAGTTGTTACCCCCTCTACTGCTTCCCTGATTTCTGATACCACCACAAAGGAACCCTTTATTTTATTTGGTAACTGGGTAAGACCACACAGTACAAATGACTCATCTCAGGTGTGACTGGGTTTCATTGTCTGGTCACCTGATTTGCTTTATTTCACAATAAGTTAATAAAAATGAAGAATATCTGAGTCAGGACTACAGAATGATGCACAATAGACACACAGAGCATTATTCCTCTGCATGAAACTGGCAGATCATGGGGTCAAATTATCTGAGCTGTAGGCAGGGATTTAGACCTCTGTGATATAGAGTTTGGCCTTTTCAAGATCCTTTATCCATTCATTTACACAACCATTCAGTTCCCATCCCAAATGGCCCCTCCTTCCTAACGTTTGAGGATGAGGGATAGTGAGGAAAGAGGTATGACTCCTCGCTTCCCCTGTAGACAGATGTATGTGTATAAGTTGCATATGAAGGGCAGTGTAGTCACTGTTGATCATTTGGATGCAAATCAAGTAAAGAAAACAGCTGCACAGTATATTCTGTGTATTAGTTTCAGAGAAAACATGTAGAGGGTGCAAATCCTTTTGCTATATGTAATTGCCTGCTTCTGATGGGGCAGATGCTACATGGATAGATTCAGAATGGGTATGAGGAAGTATTATTTCATGGACAGAGTGATGGCAAAAGTGGAGCAAATTATTTGGAATAGACTAGGGTTATTGGAACACTTACCGGCTTGGAATCGATGGAAAGTAGAAATAATCTTAAACAGATACAAGGAGCTAGCTGTAGGAATGAAATGAAAGGCAAGAACTGCATTGAGCTTACTGCAACATACAGGGAGTCTAGATAGACTTGCTGGTCTTATGTTAGCATAATTGTTTGTTTGTATGTTCATATGATCTGGAATAGGGTATAGCTGCCTGTCTCTGTTGCGATGGATATAGGAGGTGGACACCAGGTTCATGCTAATCCTCCTCCTCTTGAGAACAGCTAGATTCATGAGAAGACCCCAGCTCTGTCATTTCTGAATATGTAATTCTCATTGTGGGAGCACAAACTGTGTATATTAACCATTCAATGCCCTTTGCTTTTGCAGTTAAAAATAAAAAATACCTATATTAATGAACTTAACATTTTGTCTGCTTTCACTGGGAGAAGCAAGAGAATAGTAACCCAAATAACATTTTAAGAAATCCTTGCAAACTAATTCATTCCCATTTCTCTTTATTTTCCTCTACCCTAATCTTGGCTCAGTGTCTTTCCTGTCTCTTAAAGTGAACCAGAGACATATAAGCTCTGTAAAATAAATTTAATTTCCCTGTTATATGGTTTTACATTCCCTAGCCATGACACACATTATAAGTGATTCTCAGTGGATGCCACACTGACTCATTCACCAGTCCTATGATTCTGACTGCAGTCAATTTGCATAAATAATAGGTTGCTTAATTTTGTAGCAGCCTAGTATACACAGAATCAGACTGAATAGGCACTGGTTTCCAGAGACAAGTAAAAAAATGAGAAATTGTTAGCCCATTGGCACAGAGGCAATGTGTCCATTTGTGCTGTTAGCAATTTGAGTTTCAAAACAGACTCCAGCTGCTGGTAGTACATGCTGGGGGATAGAGAGAAGTGGCCAATGACCTGCTCTCCTATTCAGAGGAGAATATGCAGGGATAACTTGATGGCAATGTGAACCCTGGTGATCATCTTAGGTTAATACTAGGAGTGATGATGACATCCTGACATCTCTGCACTAAATGCTCCCACAGTTAGGACAAATAACAAGCTGCTGCAAGAATGATAGATTCCCATGCTCCATGTTTGCTTCTTCCCTGTCAGATCCCTGACACACCCAGGCTTAGCAGAGAGTTGCTGTTGAAGCTGACTCCCTAAGGAGTCAGATAAAGCATTTGGCACAGGGTCATATCTGGGGTATCCAGAATGAGTTAGTGGGGGATCCAAAGATGTGTGAACAGGGAAACCACAGAGGAACAACTTGAAACTATGTGAGGTTAAGGGGTGGTTAATTAAAGAAAAGAAAATTAATGTAGTATAAGGGAGCACATTCTAGGATGCTTAATTAACAGTGATAATGTATGACAGTATACAGTGTGATGGCTTTCATTTGTTTGGAAAGGTAAAATAACATTTACAGGGAAGTAACCTTCTCATCTGCTCCTTTAGTGGAATGATACAACCCATGATTTATAAAGCCTCCCGTCCCCTACAGCTTTTATGTAACCTTTCCTAGTACAAATAATGATGATTACCCCCCCTTCAACGTCCACATCCACTGAGTGCCATGTGGTTCTCTTCACATTACTACATAAAGGGAATTAAGGAAATCTAAAAATGGCATCGGTGAACTATTGATGTTATGTTGTCCTATCTTGCCTTCATTCTTGCTGGTTGGGTTCAGAACTAAGCATCGGTTCTGACTTGGCCACATATTAAAGCTTGAGAGCTTTCACTGGCTCAAGGCTACAACCTATCCCAAGATGCCTAGCGGCTGTTCCCCTGATCTTGTTTGCCGCTTGCAACTTCGAGATTGCTCTTCATGAGCTCAGGCTAAATAGATTTTGTCTTTGTATATTTACAACATTATTGCTTAAAAATAGTAGTAGAATATCATTTTTCTATCTCTATATTTAGTGTGTCCCTTGTTTTCTGAGGAAAAGTCCTTCTGTTCTTGATTGTTGACTTTAAGTTGGCCGTCATTTTTCTAGGCCTCTATCTAGTGCTGTCCTTCTGAGGAATCCATTTAAGTTAGAAGATTCCCTTCTTCCTTTTCCTAGCCCATTTTAGTTAGAGGCCCCCTCTTTTTCTTTCTTCGCTGTTTAAGTTAGAGGCATCTCCTCAGGTTAGAGGAGTGCGTTGTTTAAGTTAGAGACCTTCCTCTAGCCTTCTTCCATCTTCCTATTTTTTCTAAAAAAAAAAATAAAAAAGAAACAGTTTGTTGTTTCTACTTTGATTAGTTGTATTTTTTTGTAGGCTAGTGTAGTTCTTTGCCTTTCAGTGAGATTTAACTGACCTGGTGTCTTTCACTGCTAATTGTATCCTTACACTGTCAGTCACTGTTTGTGTAGGATATTCTAATTCTTGGTACTTGAGTGAGATTTAACTGACTAGTACACTTCTCTACTGATTGTATTTAAACTGTTAGAGTCAGGATGTGTAAGGAGACCAAGCAGTCTGGTTTCAAAAAATGTGATTCGTGTACACAAAAAATGTCACTTACTGATGATCATACTAGTTGTGTGTACTGCTTAGGTGCTGTCCACCTGCAGGACTCCTGTTCAATTTGCCATGGGGTTAGCTCAAGAGTCCTGCAGGAGTGGAAAAATAAGCTTATTCTAAGAGGTTTGCTAAAAGGGCCTTTTGACTCGGTTGTTGAAGGGACTCAGGCCTCCAAACCTTCAGACAAATCTCTCCAAATTTCTTCGGCTCCAGCCTCTGAGCCGTTAAAGAGACTTGAGAAAATGAGTTCTTTGGAGCCAAAATCCATCAGTTCTGAAAAGAAAAAGCTACGTTGGTTCCACTGGTGGTTTTGGAACCATCAAACAGTCAAAAAATGAGCCAGTCACTGTCCCTGGATGTAATACGTTTGGTGCCGCGGTCTCTTTTACTACAATTGATGGCAGGTAGCCACAAGTCTTCCCATTCCTCTCAGTCATCCAGGAGCCTTTCAGGTCATGATGTGGAGCGGGTGCTTAGATGGTTGCTTCATACCGGCCTTGGCAAAATGTCTCTCCAGCCCAGTCCAGACGGTCATGGAGCTGACCCCAATAGCCTCTATACCTTTGGTTCCTCCTCCGACTCAGTCAAGTTCAGAGCCAGAGTACCTGGAAGTCCTAGTGGTGGAACTTTCGGACCTGAAATCCATTCCCGGAGTTGTGGTGTCGATCTCTGCTCCAACCACTTCCATGTTGGCACCCATGGAGGGGTCTGGGGGCCGAGACTCCCTCGTTGGTTCTGGGGGGAGAGTCGAACTGGACCTTTGTCAGATCTGACTCTCCCACTCGGGGCTTTAGCGCAGGTGAGTTCAGCTCCCACATCGGCTTCGGAGCCATCCTCATTGGCACAGCGGAGATCTCCTGCTTCCTTGGAGTGGGAGGCTCTCTCGGCTCAGGATCATGGTGCCTTCGAGGTGATGAGGAGCGTGCTTTCCTCTGAGGCTGTTCCACCCTTGACTCCAGCTGCTGTTCCGCCCAAAGGGCCAGTGTCAACCTCTACACCATCTGTCCAGCCCCAGTGTAGAGAACCAATGCCCCGGGATGCCCAAATGCGTGAAACCCTCTCTTCCAAAACCTCCCTGGAACATCCCCCCGAGGTGGTCCCTCAGAAGAGAATGTGTAAGAAGAAACACATAGACTCCCCTGAGTCTGTCACATTGGATACCGACTTAGAGGATTCAGAAGGGCCCCCACAGTCACCCTCTGAGGATTTCTCCTTTTCAGACATCCTAGTGATCCTGAAACAGAGAGGTGGCTGGAAAAACCCTCTCCCATTCTGAAGTTGAGTCGCTATACCTGGAGGCATTTGGATCTCAACCCTTCACCTCTTGGGTGTCTCTGCCTTTTGACCAGCTCCTGGGTGTAGTCAGTCAGAAGGCATGGAGCTCTCCAGAGTTGGTGGAGCCTGTTCCGAGGAGGCCCAACAAATTTATTACAGCCCTGGAAGGCAGACAGTTTTTGACCAAAGGTGTCCCAGTAGATGCTTTGGTGGTGGCGGCAGCCACCAAGAAGGAATTAGCTGAAACGTCTGCATCTGTCCATCTGCCGAATAAGAAGTCTCGAACGATAGACAGTGGCCTTTACCCTTGGGTCACTGAATTAGTTATTCCATTTTACTCATCTTCAGGGGGATCTCCTCAAGGAGTTAGGAGATACCATACAAGGTGCTACAGCTCAGGGAGTATCTGACAAAATAAACTCACAGATGACGACCTTAACCTCTATTATAAAGTCCTCCATGAGCCTCATTTCTTATGCGGCCAATGAAGCGAGCAGGGCAGCAGGCACAGGAATAGCTCTGAGGAGACAATCCTGGATGCGTCTTTGTGAGTTTGCTGAACCCTTTGTCTTCCTTTATCGATGTCCACGTTTGATGGTTCATCCTTGTTCGGACCAAAAGTGAAAGAGACTCTCACAAGCAGCGAACAGGATGGCAAGACTCTGTCTGCCGTGGGAGTACATTTTTCCACCCCTACTACGCCTTATCCCAAAGGTCAGAAAGGTGGGAAAATGTGGTTACAGAAATCCAAAGAAGCCTCACTGGACACTCATGGTGAATTTTCCCCTAGGGGCAGAGGGGGAAATAACAATAGAAGATGCCATCCTTGCAGCATAGGGGGTCCGCAGAACCAGGGTGACAGAGATACGTTCTCAGGTTGACCCTTCCGGCGTTCCTGAAAGTTGGCCCATCTGTCAACCTCTGGAGGCAGTCAGGGGAAGATTATCACTGTACCCAAAAGCCTGGCTAGACTTGACTCAAGACAAGTGGGTACAGTCCATCATATCCAGGGGATACCACATTCCTTTCTTTCATCCACCCCTTTCATCAAAATCTATCCCAGACATACCACCCAGTCAAAGGGATCAGGCAACCCTAGAAATTCACAGGTTGCTAGAAAAAAGTGTCATCCAAGAAGTACCCACAGACCAGATTGAATCTGGAATTTACTCAAGGTTCTTTTTAGTTCCAAAAAAGACAGGGGACAGGAGACCGATTTTGGATCTCAGCAGACTGAACAAGTCGGTAAAGAAAACGAAGTTCCAGATGGTAACACTGCAGTCTATTCTCCCTTTTTTGGGACAAGACAATTGGATGTGCTCCATAGATCTTCAGGATACGTACTACCATGTCAAGATGGACAGGCGATCCAGGAGATATTTACGCTTCTGGCTGGGAGCCAGTCATTACCATTTCAGAGGTCTGCCCATTGGTCTCACTACAACTTCCAAAGTGTTTGATAAATGCATGGCATTAGTTACGGCTCACCAGAGGTGTCTGGGATTCCGGGTGTTTTCATACCTAGATGACTGGCTCCTGACTGCCACGACTGAGCATCTACTAATGAGGACATGAGACACCACCATTCATCTCTGTTCAGAACTGGGCATTACTATAAATTTAGAAAAATCTGCCTTGTTGCCATCACAGCATATTACCTTTACAGGGGCAGATTTAAACACAAAAGACATGGTGGCAAAATTGCCTCATGAAAGAGTTCAAATGCTACGCCATCAAGTGTCAATATTGCTCTGGAAGAAGAAAGTGCAAGCAAAATTTGTACTCAAGGTACTGAGTTCAATGGCAGCTGCAATAACGTTAGTTCCACGGGCACAACTACACATGAGAATATTGCAGTGACTACTTTTTGCTCAGTGGTCCATGCAGGAGTTGCCCATGTCGCACAGAATTCTCATTATGAATGCCTACAAGAGGGACGTACAGTGGTGACTTCAGTCTACTCAGGTAACGATAGGCAGACTGTTTGTTCTCTCCCAACCTGTAGCTACAGTGACCACAGACACTTCCCAGATAGGGTGGGGGGGCATTATCTGGGACAAAATTGGCAAGAACATAAGTACCACTTGCACATCAATGTCCTAGAGATGAGGGCGGTGCTTCTGGTGTTGCAAGCATTCCAAAGTTCTCTTCTAGTAGGTACTATTGCAATACAAACAGACAATATGTCTGTGGTGTGGTACATCAACAAACAAGGGGGAAGCAGGTCTTACCCCTATGTCAAGAGGCTCAAAGAGTATGGCAATGGGCAATTTCTTCTCAATGTTTTCTGTCTGCAGTGCACATCCCGGTGAAATCCAACATGATAGCAGACAGATTGAGCAGAGAAATTCTTATGCCTCAAGAGTGGTCCTTGAATCAGGAAATTGCAAACTAAATTTTCACAAGTGGGGCCAGCCTTGCTGTGATCTTTTTGCCATGCCCATCAACTCCAAATGCAGCAACTACTTTGCCATAATTCTCCCCTCCGAGGGAGTCACCGAAGGATGCACTTACTCATGATTGACCCCTGGGACTTCTATATGCCTTTCCCCTGTTTCCATTAATCCCCAAGGTTGTCCAGAAAGCCAGGTCATTGAGTCACAGGATAATTCTCATTGCTCCATACTGGCAGATATGGTTCCCCTTTCTTTGGCCCCCATCTACAGGAGGAGCCTTGGATCCTGGACCCAGTGCCGGATCTTCTGACTCATCAATCAGGAATGCTTCACCCCTCTCTTCAAAGCCTCAAGCTGACAGCTTGGTTACTCCACTTCCAATCTTAGCCAGGCTTCCAGAACTATCCCTGGCAGTATAACACATTCTGGTTTCATCACACAAGGATACAACTAGGACACTTTATGCAAGCAAGTGGAAGAGGTTTTCTTGTTGGGCTGACAATAACCATGTAGATCGCTTTACAGCCCCTATATCTGCAATCCTAGAATTTTTAACAGAAATATTTAATCAAGGTGCAGTGGCAGCCATGATACGAGTACAACTAGCTGCCCTATCTAATTACCATGTGGGAGACATGGGATCAAATGTAATGTCCCATAGGTTATGCAAAGCCTTTCTCAGGGGCACATTCCTTTTAAGACCCCCTGTAAGAGAACCACCACCTCCATGGGGCCTAGATTTGGTATTATCATCCTTATCTCTTCCCCCATTTAAATCACCCTCCTCTTTTTCACTGAAGTTCTTATCTTGGAAAACAATTTTCTTAACAGCCATTACCTTCACTAGGAGGGTTTCCGAACTGCAAACTCTGTCTATACATCCTCCATATCTGATTTTCCACAAAGACAGAGTTTCTCTCAGAAAAAAATCCTTTGTTTCTGCCTAAAGTCTGCTCCAAGGCCAGTTTGAATCAGTCTGTTGAGTTACCTGTATTTTTTCCAAATCATAGCAACAAGGCAGAATACAAGCTTCACCAACTGGATGTACATAGACAGCTACACTTTTACTTGCATAGTACCAAATAATTTACTGTTTGTTTCATTCTCAGAAAATAGGAAAGGTACTCCAGTTTCAGTCATCTTATCTAAATGGCTTATAGATACTGTCACCTATGCCTACAACTCTCAGAATAAACAGCTGACAGGAAAAATTAAGGGGCATTCAACTAGCGCTATGTCTACTTCCACTGCTTTTTAAGCTAGACTCCCCTTGGATTTAATTTGTGCTGCTGCTACATGGGTCAACCCTCATACCTGTATCACTCATTACAAAGTAGATGTGGCCTCCCAGAATGGGGCATCCTTTGGTTCCACTCTTCTGAAGAGCTTATTCCCTTGAGCCACCCACGAAAGAATGTGCTGGGGACACTGTCGCAACCAGCAAGAATGAAGGCAAGATAGGACAACATAGCATAAAGAAGTTATGTACTCACCATAATGTTCCATGTTTGCTGTCCATGTTCTCACCTTAATTCTTGCATCCCACCCTTCCTTCCCCCTTCCTGGAAGATCGAGAGGAAACTACCAAACTGGCTATTAATGGTCTGATTCCCTTCATGCCTTTTCAGTTTTGGGCAGTGCACTTGTTACAGTTACGCTATGGGTTAGAATAGCCTAGTGATTAGTTTCTCAAAGAAGATATGGGGAGCAGCTACTAGGCATGTTGGGATAGGTTGTAGCCTTGAGCCAGTGAAAGCTCTCGAGCTTTAGTATGCGGCCGAGTCAGAACCGATGCTTGGTTCTGAACTCAACCAGTTAGAATGAAGGCGAGATCATGGACAACAAACATGGAATGTTATGCTGAGTATATAACCTCTTTTTATAACTGCTTGTGTACATATGCTAATAAAAAGTCTGATGACACATAAGTTATTCTTTTTTATTTAGACAGACAAAATAGAACAGTCAGCATTGCTGGATGGACATAGAAACCAGCTGCTCCAGCACCATATTATCTAATGGCTAGAATGAAGTATGTTCTTCTACAAACCTTGGGAGGTTTTTAGTTTTTACAAAAAATAGTAGATCAGGTGTTAAAAGGGCTTTGTGGCACAAAGTCATTATCAAAGCAATGAAAGGATATTAAATAATTCATGAAACTGGTCATTCATTTCTGGACAGTATAACTCGGACATTTTCTCCCTGCACTTCTGTAAATGGGCCTCACTTCAGCACTTTTTTTTTTGTTAACAAACAAAGTGAGAGCTAAATATTAAATAAATAAATGAATGATGTTATAAATGAGTAAGGGTATTTTAGACTTTGCAGCATAACTGAGGTACCTTCTATGCCAGATGCATAAGGGAATAAACCTCAACTACAACCATGGTAACTTGGATGTGGCTAGTAGCTCAGCTGCAGGTGGAGCTTGCCAGGAAAGAGAGGGACATGGTAAGGTAGAGCCTACTCATTTGTATCTAGTGGAAGGGTTGATGAGTGTACACCTGGAAGTGGACTCTGGCAAATTCCTGATGGAGACCAGGGATCACTAAAAGTGCTTTGTTTTTAAAGGGCAAGATCATTGAAAGTTTGCCTATTGGAGGGAATAGATATGCCCCTTGCTTACATTCATTGTACTCCACACTTTTGGATGTAGCAGGCATGCACCGTGGAAACAGGGCTGTAAAGGAAAAAATCCCTGAGTCCACAGCAATGAATGATGGCACTGGTTTCACTGTTCAATGCTCCTTCCTTCCCACAAGATTGGTGGGGGGGGGGATAAATGGGATGTAGATCTCTCACCTCCATTGCGAATTTATGGCCTAAATGGGCTAGCCCAA
Organism: Protopterus annectens; assembly: GCF_019279795.1. Lineage (NCBI taxonomy): Eukaryota > Metazoa > Chordata > Ceratodontiformes > Protopteridae > Protopterus > Protopterus annectens. The sequence goes on from NC_056730.1 coordinate 475,271,846, forward strand.
GGTTTAATGGTCCCTCAGGAATCAGGAGCAAAAAAAAAAAAAAAAAAAGGACGACTGTTTCTGCAAAGCTGGTTCTTCAGATAGAAGGGGAAAAAGAAATGAATAAATACCCCCACCCCCCAAAAAAAATCTGCCTATATTAAAGTTTTAGTTAAGCAACATTTTATATTATTGCTGTATTGGAAGTCTAATAAAAACAGACAGGTGAAGGTAACATAGGGAAGGAATGTGTTTATGACGCTGACTGGAGTACTTTGGTTAAAGAAAACGAAAATATGAAAGTGGTTTTACAGTTAAATGAAACATATGCATGGATGTGTATATAAAAAGGGTAAGTCAGGCCTTTTTGACATACAGCACAAAGAATACACACACACACACACACACACACACACACACACACACACACACACACACACACACACACACACACACATTATCGACCCATATTCAGCGAAAATCACTTCTGTTCTTTCCCCACAGCACAAATTTACCCTTTTCTCCACTGTAGTCTGATCTTGGAGTTGGTATATATAATTAGGGGGGTGTGGGGGGCAAAGCCCCCCACTTGGGTGGGTTAGATTTAGCTAGATTTGGGTCTGTTGTGCTGCAGGGCAAGTATTTCTTTGCCCTGGGAGTATTCAGTGATCACAGAAGTGATTTTTGCTGAATACAGTTCGATGAATGTGTGTTCGCTGAAGAGTGACTTTGGTGAACTAATATAGACCCGCCTTTAAGCAGACCTTTTCCAGCACTTAATAGTTCTCACCTTTCAAATTGAGCAGGGCTCTACATGATACCCTGGTGTAAATTTGTGTCTAGCCATACTTATAACAATATTAATTTATTTTCTTCAGTGATCTGTACTGTACCTAGAATCTATTTTAATTGTGTGTGTGTTTTGTGTGTGTGTGTGTGTGTGTGTGTGTGTGTGTGTGTGTATGTATATCTGTGTATGTGTCTGTGTTTCAAACAAATTGCCACTTGACATGCTGACATTTAGTTGTCTGACAGCATGTCAAATGGCAATTTGTTCGACTTTGGTTTATTGTGAATAATTCTCATGAATCATGAGAATTTTGAATAGTGTATTATTCAAATGGAGGAAGTTTGAATGCTTTGTTGTCAGGTAAGTGTGACTAGGTTAGGAGTGTGTATGAGTGTCTGCAGGTTTGGGTTATTGTAAGGGCTTGGAAAAAGGAATAAGTTTTATGGTTTTAGTGTGTGTGTGCATGTGCGTGTGTGTGTGTGTGTGTGTGTGTGTGTGTGTGTGTGTGTGTGTGTGTGTGTGTGTACAAATGTTTTCGTTAGGGTTTAGTTATGGGCTTAGTAAAAGGTAACAATTTGTGGTGTATTTGTGTAATTGTTTTTGCATATGTCAGTTTGTCAAAAGGCAGTTTGTTAAATAGTGTTGTGTTGAATATGTGTGTGTGTGTGTGTGTGTGTGTGTGTGTGTGTGTGTGTGTGTGTGTGTGTGTGTGTGTGTGTGCGTGTTCGCGCGCGCATGTGTTTATGAGTGTTTCGGATTAGATTTGAGGATAGATTTAGTGTTGTTGGTGTTTGATGATGTATATGTGTGTATTTATGTGTGTGTATCCAAGTGTCTTGAGTAGTGGTACTGTTAGGGAAAGAGATCTTGTAAATTAATGTGTAGGTTTAGAGTTAGGGGCAAGGGCAGGGTTAGCATGTTTGAGAAAGGTGAGGCTGGGGAGTTAGTGCATGAGAGGTGTGGTGTGTTTGGTGTGTTTATAAATGTGTTTTTTTTTTGTATGACTATGTGTATTTGGGTAGTGTTTGTGTGTGTGTGTGTGTCGATATTTTAGTGTGCAGGCAGATGAGCAGATTTTTGTGCAAGATTGCCAAATAGTGGAGTTGAGGAACTTTTTCTTTTTATTCACTTTTACACAATATCAACGATGGATAAATAGTTAGGTAGACAGATGGATAGACAGATAGACTAGATAGATAGATAGATAGTTGTAGGGCTTGGGGGAGTGGAGTGTGACTTTCTTAGGAGTTTTGGCAGAGTCATTGAAATACTTTCAAATGAGTGTGATTCAGATAAGTTGGCTTTCATTAACAGATAATACCCCCCCCCCCCAAAATATAATGAAACTGCATAGGTTCATATGTGTTTAGTATGCTAATGATCACAAGGGCCTTTTTAAGCCTAGCCATGCATCCCAGATCTCTGACAAATTCTGATAGCCTTGATAAGTGTGTAAGCAGGGGTTTGGGAGATGAACCATTTACAGGTTACCTGTGTCCATTAGATACATAGGTGCCAAACCAGGGATATATTTCCGGTTTCCCATCCAATTGCACAAGTTGCACTTGAATTGGATTAAGGAGGAACTCACATGGATGGGGAGCCTGTTCTATAGATGTGACAGTCTCTGGGATACATACCTGTCTCTCCAGCAGGACCTATTTATATCACAGGCAAGGTTTAAGTCTTTAGAACGGGTAATTCTGGTGCTGTTTGTTTTGTGGATATGCAGGAGGTCCATCAGAGTGCGGTCTGACAATGCCCTGTACGGCAGGTATAGATCTCCCCTCAAAAGCCTGTAGGAGACAGAATACAGAGATAGGGCCTTGAGGTGGTCTGCAAAGGACATTTTACTTACGCCCTGTATTCTTTTAGAGAAGAACCTCTGCGGACGTAGAAATTGTTAGATATGCCTGGTTAGGTACATACCAAAGGGGGCATTGTACTCAGTGATAAGTCTGATGAATCCCGAGTACAGTGGAACACTGACTTCCTTGGACTTAAATGCCATACCTTTGTTTATAAGTTGCACAATATAGAATGATTTCCTCACCACTGTAGACACATGATGGTCAAAGGCTAGATTACTATCTATGTGTGTCCCTAAGTCTCTGACTACTGGGTCAACTCTAAGGGGTGTGTTTTCAATATGATAGTTACCAGGGATGTATGACTTCCAAAAGGATACTATTATGCATTTCTTGGCATTTAGTTTTAGTCCATGGCTCTGACACCAGTTGTTTGTCTGTGTCAGCCCCTCCTGGAGAACATTTGTGTCAGTATGAGATTCAGTGACAGCTCCTAATTTGCAATCATCTGCAGATTTAGTCAGCCAGAGACCACTGACATTGGCTTGACTTCTGAGAAGTAAATACAAAAAAGGAGCAGTTCAAGGAATGATCCCTGAGGGGCCCCACTTGTGACTGGCCTCTTTGTAGAGATGGATTCCCCAATTCTAACTTTCTGGTTCCTGTCTGTGAGCCAGTTGGCTATCCACCAGGTGTCATATGGCTTTGTACCTAACCTCTTGAGTTTGTCAACAATGCTGGAGTGGGGTATTGTGTCAAATGCGATAACCAGGTCAAGGTAGGCAGTGTGAACGATTTTGCCCTCATCCATTGCTTTGGTGACCTAATGAAAGAGGTCCACTAGGTTGAGTAGACATGATCTGCCCTTGACAACACCAAACTGGGTTGGGTCCAGTGTCTGGAGGTTAACTATATCTCTGTTGAACATCTCCATGATAATTCTTTCCATGGCTTTACATATAAGACTAGTGAGACTTATGGGTCTGTAGTTTCCAGGGTCTGTAGATGGCCCACCATTGTGCAGAGGAATGACTGTTGCCTTTCTCTGTTCATGAGGCAGAAAGGCTGTTTGGAGGCTACAGTTAAATAGGAATTCCAGAGGCCCTGATAGGTCATATTTCATGCTATTTAGAAAGCATCCTGGGATATTGTCTGGGCCCATTGATGCAGTGTTCTTAGTCTTGGCGAGAGCATCAAGGACTTGTTCCCTTGTGATAGTAGGGGGAGTTATATTTGATGATATTTCCTGATGGAAGGTTGAGGGGGAGAGAGGGGTAAAGTTTTAGCTGAAGTTATCAGCCAGGAGGTTTGCTATGTGTTCTGGCTCAGTATAGGTGGCTCAATTTACAATGAGCTCTGCACACAATTGTGTATTGCCTTTTTCACTAGCATAACTCATAGGAAGCCTTCAGAGTATTTCATCTTTTTTTTTTAAGAAAAGCTGTCTGGTTTGGCTGAAGCTTAAATTAATTATTTCTCTGCAAAGCAGTTTAGCAGACAAGTGGAATATGTGGATATAGAAGGAGGCCTCAACAGTTATGGTGTACTACATTTTGCATGTCACTGAGGAAGAAGCTTTGATGGTATTTAATACTTTAATGTTTCAAAAGGAGGAAAAAAGTTGCAGCAATGAAAGAGAATGTCTGGAATTATTGTGAGCATTGAAAACAAATCTTCCATTTACCAGTCAGTTATTCATTACAACAAACCAGGGCTCAGCTGACAGCATATATTCTTATTCTACTGATTTCAGGATTGTAAATTTGGTAAATTGCCTGAATCTTTTGTTAAGAGACTGATTAATATGTGGTACAAGAAATGAGTAGATAAGAGGCATGCTAGAAGTCAGCCTTACCTTGTTTCTGTTTTGTAAGCGTAATAAATTAATTTTCAAAAATTCAGGGCTTTGCTCTTTGATATCGATATTAGTAAGCAGAAATGACAGCTGGTTGTATGACAGTGAGTGGGGCTACTACACAACAGGAGAAGCAGCTGATGTTCTCTTTTCCAATGGTACTAGAAAGCTCAGTTCTATGTTTTTATCTGTTTAATCATTGGATTTCTGACTTCCCTAAGAGAAGATTTGTCATGTAGTGAGTGCACATTTTATACTGCTGAGAAAACAATTATCACCGGCAACAGCATGGGAGCCTTGAAGAAAAAATCTAATAGTTTTAACTGTCTGAGGATATGAAAATCATTTATTTCCAATGCAGATAAAAAACAAAGCTGCAAACATTGAAAAGTATAACAACTCTTACTCTATCAATATCTGCAAAACTGAAACAGTTCAGGAATTCAAAGATATGGGTATAGCTTTAGACTCAACACTGTTATTTCCATCACCTATGGATGGGAATTGCAAGAAGGAGCTTTAAAACAATTTGTTGTATGCTGATTTATAACCTCCAAAAGTGTGGGTATTATGTTTTGTTTTTCTTGCTTAATAAGATCTGAGCTGCCAGCTTAGTCTTTCAGCACACATTAAGGCTAGGAGCTACTAGTAAGCTGCTTAATGTAGTTCAGGATTTGATTCCTTCAGTCTTCATATAACTACCATGTTACTCTGAGCAAATCACATAATCAAACAGTGCTCCCAGGATAAGACTGAAAAATACCTGTGTGGATCAGTGCTTTTCCCTGGTTAACAAATAAATATTGAAGTGCACTATAGTCCCTTATATTTTAAAAAGGAAAAAATGCAGATCAAAAGGCTGCAGACATTTATAACATAAATAAATAAACAAACAAACAAATAAATAAATAAAATGTGGACATTACTGGGCTTGGTTATTTTGAAAGACGCTGAGGTGGCTTAATAAGCATATATAAAGTATAATAAGACCCCTGTTATTTCATTATCTGAGACTTAACAGAATGGCTTTGCCAGAATTTAGTACACCCATATTCAGTTTAAATAAGAAAATAAAACTGCACTGATTCTGTGAAAGACTGAAGGGAAGACAGAATGCCCTTTCAACTTCAGTTAAGGAGTGGAGTAAGCCTGCAAATAAATGTGAGACAAATAATAAAGTAAAAATGAAGCATAAAATAAAAAAAAAATGCACAATAATAGTAATGGTAATAAGAATGTCAGCTATAAGGTACACAAGAAATAAGGCTGAGTTAAAATTTAAGTCTTGTGATATTAAGGAAAGTGTGAAAATGAAAGCTTCCCGTTAGATGACTGAGAAACATTTTTGAGTGCTAACTACCAAAATACTACTGATAGAAATGACCATTTATTGCAAATCAGATTATTTATTTATTGACATTTGTTTACCTGGAAAGTCTGATTGGATACATTTATCCATTTGCAGTGCAGGCTGGGAAGAAAAGCTCCGTAAATAAAATAAAAAATAAAAAAAACAAAAACAGAAAATATATATACATAGATGAAAACTGATATCATATTAGGGTTCTATTACTAATACAAAAAGTAAAGTTGATAATGGACAACCTTGTTTTGTACCTTTTTGTAATTCAAAGGAAATATTAATGGACAAATGACATGTAGATGTAAATACTAAATACACGTGCCATCATTAAATCATTAAAACAAGATAAATACAATATTATGTAGCACTGAAACATATTGACATGTTATACGTGCAAGAGATCATTACTCATTGATAAAGCAAATATCAGCCTAGAAAATCCAAACAGTGGATAAGAAGGAGGAGAGGAAGAGAATGGGGTATGAGAAAAAGTATTTCTTAGAGATAATGAGTGAAGTAGATATGGAAGGCAGGAGAAATAATGAGTAAAAGTAAGATTAAGAGTAAGGGAAATAAGAGTAAGATAAATAAAAACAAGGAAAATGAGAGAAGGTGTAAGAGTGTAAATAGGTATTAGAGGAGAAGGAACTGAAATTGTAGCCAGGAGTGCAGCAAGTGCAAAGCCAAGAGTCGGATAGGAGTTCTTTCAATTGCAGATTAAATAAAAGAATAGTATGCATTCCTATGAATGGTGCAGGGACCATATTCCAGACTTTTGCTACACAGTGTGAGTACAGACTTTGACTGCAGTTTTTGTAAGGCTTATAGTTATCAAGTAGATTTTTGCTAAAAGATCAAATGTAATGATTTTGGAGGTAGTGTTGGAGAATTGTACTTATAGCTGGGCAAGAAGTGGTATTAAATGCAATTTTAGGTGTTAAGACAAGTTGGGTATAATTTAGTTGGTGGGATAGTTCTGTCCAATTTAGAGGGTTTTTTTGTAAAAATGTTTTATTTTGTTTTCATAACAATGATTAAACACATTAATTATAAAAAAAACAGACAACTATTTATGTATACCCACAGCTGATTAATACCAAAGTTATACAAATCAACAACAATTAATATTTTTCTAGCAAATCTTTAAGTTTAAGCCAAGGTTTATATGAATGTGGAATATTAGAAGTTCTCATCTTTATAGTATGCAATTCACTACAGCAAACAACTTTTGCCATGCTAATAAATTTGAAACTAGAGGGGGTAACTTTACTTTTCCAGTTTTTAGTTATTATTTTTCTAGCTATTGCTAGAATAGACCATAGAAGAGGCAATTGAGTTTTTTTGGAATTATCATAGAAATTAGAGCATTAAATAAAATCAAAGATTTAGAAATATTACACCTATCTGACCATAGGGCTTGAATCAAGTTGTTATTCCATAAAAAAGGGATGGCGTCACATTTATATAACATATGTATCAGATCAGCTATATTTTTAGAATCACATCTCCAGCATTTAAGTCTGTTTGATTAATTGTAATTTTGCTAGGTGTAACAAAAGCTCTGTGTAAGAACTTCCAAGTGAAAATATTCCAATATAATGAGGATGTCATTTTATCTGTAGACTTTAATATAATTTTCTTGTTTTCTTCAGTGAAGTCTTCATTTTTAATTTCTGAGGAATATTTCCAATAAGAATTATCTAAATACATGAGAGTTAACCTAAGAATTTTATAAATTTGTGACAAGTATGATTTATTTCTCGTTGCATTATTGCTAATATTTATTAAGAATTCCAATATTTTGGAGAATGATTTCTTATCTAGATTAAATATCTTACTTATCTCTGTATTTACAAAATGTCTAAATAGTTGTAATATTAATCAATTCTTAGAATTGTGATTGTATATAGACCTTACATTTTCAACAGTATATGTTTTGGTACCATTCAAGAATTGATACGGATAAATTGAGTTACTTTGTTCTTTCAATTGTATAATTTTATTGAAATTGTGCATTTCTAAGCAGTCATTTGTATATGCAATTGGAAATACAGAAAATATTAAGTCTTTAATATAATGGTTAGAATATGTGAACTTCCAGAAAGAAGAAAGAATGTTATTTATATAGGGAATTTGAGCAGAAGAAATATTTCCATTTACGCAAAAATCTTTTAATAGCCAGATAAAACTATTGGGGACTATTTGTTTATGACTGGTTTTGATATGTTTATTACTACAGATAATATTTTTGATGTATTTGTTTCTATTTTGAATCATATGATGAATTTATCCACAATGCAATTACTTTTTATAATTGTTGAAGTAGCATACAATTGAATATCAAGAAGTCAAGTTCCACCATTATCCCAGCTTTTTCTGTGCCAATTAAAATAAACTCTTGTTTTTTTGGGATGCCAAAGAAATTTATGTAGACTTTTATTTATCTTCTTCATTATTTTTCTTTGTTAGAGGCAGCACTAAAATTGCCAAACAATATTTTAGGGAGAATTGTCATCTTAATTAACATTTATCACTCTTCCATAGTAAAAAAGAATTTATTCTAATTTGTGGCTAAACTTAAAAGAATTTATCAGCAACCTGTTAAAAAATTATTTGTATAATTTCTTTACTACTGGACATAATGGTTATACCAAGATACTTAATTTGAGTGTTACTCCAGTTGAAGTTAAAATATTTTTATATGGGTGTTTTAATTTCTAATTAATTAATAATGTACTTGTTTTATTATGATTAAATGTTAAGTTCAAGATTTCTCCAAACTGTCTCATAGAACTAATTATATGCTCTAACAATTTTTCTATATATCCTATTGTTAGTAAATTTTGTCAGCAAGATTTGAATATTTAGTTTAGAATCATCTTTTATTTTGATTCCATTAATGTTCTTATGAGATCTGATACTATTAGCAAAGGATTCTATTACTAATGCAAAAAGTAAAGGGGATAATGGATAACCTTGTTTTGTATGTTTTTGTAATTTAAAGGAATTAGAAAGAAAAGACCCTATTTTAATATAAGCACAAGAGTTACTGTAGAACTTAGAAATTAACACAATTAGCTCAGCTGAGAATGTTTTAGTTAAGGTCAGTTGACTTAGTCAAAAGTTGTATCCAAATCAAGACTAATGATATAAAGTTTTTTTTATTTTTATTTGCATAGTCTATTAGTGTACGTATTATACTATCCTGTACTTGCCTATTTGAAATAAAATATGCTTGATCATTGTTAATTAGTCTAAGTATTAGTAAATTAATGCTGTTGGCTAAAAATGGATACAAAGTTCTTATAGTTCAAATTTAAAAGTGAAATCGGTCTGTATGATAAGCATTTTTTAGGACCTTTATTTTATTTTAAAATAGGTGATATGAGTGAATATTCCCATGATGGGGGAACTTCAGCATCTGTTTTTATTTCTCTATAGACCTTCCATGGGATTCACACAAAGCCTACACTGAGTTTACATGTATACGTGGTGATGTGCAGTGAACAGCAGTGCTCATTACATATTCATGCCAATGTTGTGTAAATGATCTCTAAGGGTACGTGGACTGCCATGTAAAATAAACACTCAGGGGAAGTATGTGTACTGAATAGGGACACACAGATGAACTGTGGGAATGAACACAGGGAAAGAGGACAGGTGAAACAACCTAATCTACAGCAGATGAGGGCATGTCAATGGAAGACAGCTGTAGCAGCAACACCAATCAGATATCAGTATCATACAGTATGGACTGCACAGTGAAAATGTGTATTATGTGACTGTCACACAAGGCAAGATAATGGGGAAGATGTCTATGTGAGATAAGCATCCTTCCATGAACAATGCAGAGGACATCTATAAGGGATGTTATATACAATTGAGGTAGGGTGCATCTTGTGAAGCTGTGCAAACTGATTTGCCTGAATATGAGTATAATCTCGGCAGAGGTCTCCAGCAAGTGGAACACAGGTAAAGTCTTATGGACATGATTAAAAGAAGCATGCACAATAATGGACAATATCAGAATAATACCACCATTAATCGCATGTCTCTGACATAGCATATGTGATTATATACAATTGAGGTAGGGAGCATCTTGTGAAGCTGTGCAAACTGATTTGCCTGAATGAGTATAATCTCAGCAGAGATCTCCAGCAAGTGGAACACAGGTAAAGTCTCAAGGACAGCATTAAAAGAAGCATGCACAATAATGGACACTATCAGAATAATACCACCATTAATCCCATGTCTCTGACATAACATATCTGATTTAGAGTGATCAGAGATGGTTCAGCACTAACACACTTGTACAACTATTATGAGATGGCTGCACTCTATGAGGGTAATTACGCACACTGTCCTGACATTATAATATCTACTGGAGGTTAAGAGGGACACTGCTATACCTATATGTGACATTATGAGCAATACAAGCTATACATATGTATGCGTGTATACAGATATATATATATATATATATATATATATATATATATATATATATATATATATATATATATATATATATATATATACACACACATATGTATGTATGTATGTATATATATATATATGTGTGTGTGTGTGTGTGTATGGTAAAATCCACACTGTCACCGTTCCATAAATGTTGTCAAACAGTGATGGTATGTATGCATTGTGTGCATCACTGGAACAGGTATCACACATATGCATCTGGTGTAACAACTTGATGGGTGTTTCACACCCTCAGACAGTAATGTTTATGCCACAAAAGAATACCTAGGTATGGCCAATAAAATATGTGACAGCTCACTGTGGCAAAGGTGGTACACTTCAGTTGCACATCACTGGAAGATGTGTAGTGAGGTACATGAAGAAGGGTGCATTTTACTCACTTTCTGATATGATGAAGGCTGTGAACTGTAGAGGTATTATGGCCTGTGATGTGGAGATCCTTTACATACTCCGTAGTTGTGGAGTAGTCAGCATTGTGGCCACATGCTAGTGGATGTTCCACATACCATCTACCCCAGGACACAGGTCACATACCTATTGGTCTGATTATAGAGTGCAATATCTACATTATACTTGGGTTGTATGTTTGTTTTTCTGATGTAACAAATCCCCTTATCTTTTGATGTCATTGCAGGTGTTGTGATGGCTGTGTCAGCAATCTTTGGTGTGTGTTGATAATGTCTGTATTATACTAATATCACAGTTGGAGTCAATGATTGCCCACAATCTATAGTCTTTCAGACAGCTGTTTGGACACAGGATATGTATGTCATTCGTGATGTCTGTGACTTAAATAATGGACAGAAAAGGGCCTAGCAGACAGCTCTGATGTATGGACCTGATCACTGGACTTGAGATATAGGTCACTTCACACATTTCAATATAGTGAGATACCACATATGTGATACACTGGTATACCCAGTTGATGATATAGCTGTTTATGGCCACATCTGACAGTGTTGAGTCATTACCTCAGTGTGGATTTGTGCCAAATGCCTTGGGCTTGTCAAGTTCAAAAGGATAGTGTTGTCATGCATACCCTCAATGATCTTTTTGAGGACATCTAACAGATGTACCAGATATGATGTAGCATTAAAAACTCACACAGTTCTGTTGCATGCATCTGGGTTATTTCTAGTATCCATTTATAAAAGGTCCATGATCACATGTTGGTCTACCTCACAGATGAGGAGAGTCTCTGCATGTGTCTAGACATGATAGCACCTGGTGCTGTCCTCCCCCAACTCAGTTGGATGCATGTTGATGTACACCTTCTACAGGAACATAGTCTGTGTGGAGGATGTGTTGAAGTATGTATTCAACTGTGTCAGTAAGGTGCATGTGCTGAGTCATGCGATATGCAATATGTGATGTTGTCACAGCCCATTGATACTGTGTGATTGGCCTGGATGAAGGTTAGTGTGTACTGGCTATCCTGATCTGGCCTAGGGTTTGGACACTATCCCCATGCAGGTATTGAGAAACTCTCCCAGCTGGGGATTAACCCTTACATCAGTAGATGGATAAACAATTGGCTCACACATACTGTGAAAGTGGGTGAATCAACCTGTACCAGTAGAGCTTTCACCATTGGTGTACCCCCTGGGATCTGTGCTTGTCCCTTTACTGTTTGGAGTCTATTTCTTGACAGTTCAGGCTAAAGTATATGGCCTTTGGCTTACCACTTTTCCGGATTCTTTCATACTGTATACAATCTGGTGAATATGGGAATCTTGAGGCAATGTTACAACTGCCTCATGTACACAGACAACCCTCTCCTCCTCCCAACAAATTCCAACACATGTGAGAGATGCAACCATATAGCCAAACTGGAGGCTAAGCTCTCTCAACTCAGTACTGGCAAAACCAGTCAGGAGGAGAAGGAAACCACACTCACTACAATTCCAGTCTCACATAGACCTATCATGACAGCAAACCAAACACATAATCACACAAAAACATACTCGGAGGCTCTAAATAAAGATCTGCCTAAGCAGCAGAGACCTCCAAAGCAGACACCCAAGCAACCGCTACCCCAAAAAAAACACGTGCAACACATATCTCACAAAGCCAGTGTGCCGAACAGTCACAGCCCTTAAGGCTAAACAACACACCTGATACACTTGTAATAGGTGACTCTATCGTCAGGCACACTGACGTCCCGCTCACCAGGCTGAACAAGGAGAAGGTCACGGTGAGCAGCCTGTCTGGCGCTAGGATCTGCCACATAACACAAGCACTCAGGTCACTCCAAGGCAAGTACAAATATGACTCAGTCATTGTCCATGCTGGTGTGAATGACCTGAGACGTACCTCCCTGGACTACATGAAAAGAGACATAGAGGAGCTCTCTGAGCATGTAGCCCAGGCTGGTATGACCCTGACCTTGAGTAGCATCTTACCCTCACCAAGAATGATGCCACAGTATGAAGACAAGATGATCACTTTCAACAATTGGCTTAAGTATTGGTGTCATTCAAAGGGGATCCAATGCCTGTCAGCTTGGGATGATATGCACGACAAGCCACGATGCTTTGCTAGGGACGGCTTGCACCTGTCACCCCTGGGCTTTCGGATATTGGCAAAGGCTCTTGCTACCCCCATAGTGCCTTTTTTAGGCAAGGCTCAAAAGACAAACCCCCCTCCATAGGTATCACAAGGGATAAGAAACTAAGAGTAATGCTACTCAACGGTAGAAGTCTAAACCTCAAGATGCACGCACTCGAAACTCTCCTTAGCATGGAGAACATCGATATCTGTGCAGTAACAGAAACCTGGTTCAGGGCTCCCGAGAGCACCCCAGCACTACCAGGTTATACCTCATACCATGCTTTTCAGCCCCAAAACTTGGACCGAACCACAAAAGGAGGGGGAGTATCGATATTCATCAAAGATACCCACACCTCCAGGTTGGTGGCAAAGCACGAAGCATCAGAGACTATCCATGTGCAACTAACAGTGGGTAAAACTGCCTTCCAGTTTATAGCCTGCTACAGACCACCCTCCCAAACCCAGGAACCCCACTCGGCCATCCTGAGAACACTGGAAAATATGAAGGTCTCTCCGAACACCATTATACTGGGCGACTTCAACTACCCAAACATAGATTGGGAGCATTACTCTAGCTCCAACACCCTTGCCCAAAGGTTCCTAGAATTCATAAACTCAAATGCTATGGAACAACTTGTTATCACTCCCACAAGAGGGGAAAACATACTGGACCTGATCATCACCAACATGGGAACTCTATGCTCCAGACCAGAAGTGTATCCCTCACTGGTAAGATCAGACCATAAACTGATCTCACTGGATATTCACATCCCGACCCCACCCCCTGCCCAGAAAACCACAGTGAAAAACTTCTCTAAAGCAAATTTCACACTCCTCAAAACCGAGGTGGAATCCTTCAAAGCCCCCGGGCCTGTGGAAAATACGGCCCAGACCGCAGAATCCTTTATAAATGCATTCTATGAACACCTTCAGGACTGCATGGATCATGCAATCCCAAATAAAACCAAGACCCAATCCTCCAAAGGCAGATGACCTGTCTGGTGGACCCCAGCCATAAACAAACTATACAATAGAAGGAGGAAGCTACTACATGATAGAGCAAAATCCCAAAAGGGAAGGCATCTCTGATCAGTATTAGCAAAAAACTAAGGGCACTCATAAAATCGTCAAAGGCCAGCTTCGAGAGAAAAATTGCACAGGACACTAAGGATAATCACAAGGCTTTCTTTAGTTATGTTAGGAACCTGGGTGGGAATTCCCAGATATGCTCAGAATTAGTCCAAAATGACAAAGAATACACTGATCCCACAGACATTGCCAACATCCTAGCTGACAGGTTCAGCGCAAACTTCTCCCCCCTCCCCACCAAAAGGGCAAATATCTATCCCAGCAGAGTGCTGCCCCCCTGACATCTCAGATGCTCAGGTGGGAGCCGCCCTCTCCAAAGCAAAAAACACAGCATCAATGGGACCAGACGGTGTCCCAGGCTGTGTCCTACATGAACTCTAAGAAGAGCTAAACCCAAACATAAAACTACTGTTCAATCTCAGCCTTACTACAGGATATGTACCCAAAGAGTGGCGTACAGCAACAGTGGTCCCTCTCCACAAAGGTGGTGCCTCAACAGACCCTGGAAACTATCGCCCCATAAGCCTGACTAGCTTGGCCTGCAAAGCTATGGAAAGGATCATCATGGACCTCATAAATAAAGATATTGGGGACCTACAGACACTGGATCCTACCCGGTTTGGCTTTGTTAAGGGCATATCCTGCCTCTTAAACCTGGTTGACTTCTTTGAAACAGTCACCAAGGCCATTGACGAAGGGAAGGTGGTCTACACAGCCTATCTGGACCTCGCAAAAGCCTTCGATACAATACCCCACTCGGGCATTATAGATAAGCTCACCAGCTTAAATATAAACCCCTATGTGACTAGATGGGTTGCAAACTGGCTCAAGGACAGAACCCACATGGTTAGAATTGCTGGAGCCATGTCAGACTCCAAACCAGTTACAAGTGGCATCCCACAAGGCTCAGTCCTGGGACCTGTCTTGTTTGGTATATATTTCTCGGAGGTACAGGCCAACACAGAAGGACTGTGGCTGACCAAGTTCGCAGATGACTGCAAACTGGGCGCCATAATTGACTCTCCAGCCGACAGAAGCATCCTCCAAAAGGGCCTCATAGAAACAGACAACTGGTGCCAGAGCCATGGCCTCAAGCTAAACGCCAAAAAGTGTATAGTCATCCCCTTTGGCAAAAACAAAGTGCCCACAAATTACCACATAGGTGGTAATCCATTAAGTACAGAAGAAGTAATTAGGGACCTGGGGACCCAAGTTGATAGCAATCTCTCATTTGACAACCACGTGGCCAAAGTGGTTAGAAAAACATTTTATATAGCCCACCTAATCATGAAGGGATTCACATCTAGATTAGGGGAGGTCATCGTGCCTCTTTACTCATCCCTCATCAGGCACATAATTGAGTACAATGCCCCTTTTGGGATGTACCTTACCAAACACCTGCAGCAACTGGAAAGACCCCAAAAGTACCTCACCAAGAGGATCAAAGGGCTCAAACAGATGCCATATGCTGCCCGGTTAAAGAAACTCCAGCTCTACTCAGTTGCATACCGCCTGCTCAGAGGTGACCTGTGCCTGACGTATAAGGCCATGTCCAACCCAGAATTAAGGGACATGCTGCACCTCAAAAAATCCAAATCCCATCGAGCTACACGCTCGAGAGACTTGAACCTCAGCACTGAAATAGATAGGACATGCTGGAGGGACAGATTCATAACCCAGAGGCTCCCTTCACTCTGGAATAAAATCCCAGTCCAGGTTAGGCAGAGTCCCTCATTGACTCTTTTCAAGAGGAATCTTGATGAGTGGATGGGAGATTGTAGGTTTACCCCGGGTATCACTTCTGTGTCACTGTTAGACAGAGGCACAGTATACTAACCTCGAAAAAGGGCATAGCAAAATTAATTTAAAATGGGTGGCGAAAGCCAAACATACTCTGGCTAGGCTTATAAATGCCCTAGGGCAGATAGCCTAGTATGAACCTATGAACCTATAATCATGGAATCCACCTTTGATGATAACATACTACAGGAGAGGCTAACACAGACAAATGATTGGTGACAAAGCCACATGGTCTATAAATGAATGCAAAAATGTGTCTTTATGTTGTCCTTTTGAAAAGTGTAATTCCCTGATAATTACAACATTGACAACAGTCTCACTATGCTGAAACCCAGTGATGCAAATACTGGTAACACACGTAGATAGCAATCTGTACTTTGACCACAAAGTGTCCACACTGGTAATGAAAGCCTATGTTGTGCACATCATAAGTCATGCCATTGTATTCATATCTGAGGATGATATTACAGCACTCTACTCAAAACCCATCAGAACCACTAATAGAGTATAATGCTATATTTTGTATGTACCTCAAGCAGATACATGTAGCAGCTGGAGAGACCACAAGGGTTTCTTACCAAGAAACCACAGGACCTACAAAACATTCCATGATGTATGTGGATAGACTGAAAGCCATGTCACTGTAATCTGGATTGTATAGGATGAGATGACTTCTGCCTGGCCTCCAGACCAGTCTCTGACCCTGCCCTGGTGGGAATAGTGTACATCCACAAATCTGATATAGCTGATGACATCAGCAGTGTCTGGTGAGGAGAATATGATAATAACAATGCCCTACATGACAGTGTAAAATGCTCTCTGTAATGTTAGGTAAGAACACACATACACACACACACACACACACACACACACACACACACACACACACACACACACACACACACACACACTTGACTGTAGTGAGAATAAAACTCCTACCTATCTAAGTACACAGACTACAAAACTCAGTGTCTGCTGAGGAGAATATGTCCCATATACTGGTTTAAAAGGCTGTCTGTAATGTCAGGCAATAACACACACACACACACACAAAACCCCTCCAGTTGACTGCATTGGGAATAGAACCACTACCTATCTAAGTACACAGACTACAGAGCTCACTGCTTAACGCAAGCACCATGGCACAAGTCTGACCTTTACAAGGCTGCTGGATAACTTACAGTGGATGACATCAGCACTGCATGTTGGAGAGAACCATAAAATCCAACAATGGAACCATTATTTCCCCAGAACCTACAACTAAGTTATTAGGCATATTAATTGACAACAATCTCAAGTTCGATGCTAAAATCGACTGAACTATTAAGACAGTAAGTAAGAAACTTGGCTCTTTATATAAGATTAAACAATTCCTTATCCCATCTGCTAGGACTGTGATTGCCTGAACTCATTTACTTTCAACCCTGTTATATGCCTCTCCTACTCTTACAAATCTAAGTAAATCTGACCTAAATAAACTACAATAGCATTGCCAGATTTGTCACAGGTTCACCATATAGACAACACCATTGTCTGAACCTTCAAGCTCTAGGCTGGCTAGAACTACCCTGTCAAATTCAGTATAATCAAGTAATAGTTGCACACAAAATTCTCTATCAACCAGAAATTACACCCATACTTAAAAATATCATCATCCCATACAGCAACCTAAAAACTCTCCATTCCTCTAATAGAATGCTAGTTCAAACTATTAAAGCCAACAACTTAGGTGGTGTCTCTCTATGTATCAACTCTGCTGGAAAAATCTGGAACTTCCTGCTGAAAATCACTGCAGTCCCCTATTTAACTCAATTTAAAACCTCTCTTAAAAACACTTAAAAATAAATTTGCTATGCCCCTGTACAAACCCTGACTAATCCCTTCTCTATTTGCTATGTATCTCTTAAAACTTGGCCTCATGTTGAAACTATCATAACCATAACTCTTATACCTCAACTGATTCAGATGTTTGATTAGTTAGTGTACTCCTGAACTACAAGAGAACTATGTACAACTAAAATTGCTATGTTCATGCATAGAAGTTCATAATTCTCAAACCTGTTATATATTCTGGCATAACTGGAATAGCTTTCTGCAAGAGTTTATGCATAAAGTATATGAGTGTCAAAGTATGTAACTGTTCTTGTACAAAAGTGTTTAATTGTCAAAGTCACACTGTCTATATGCATGTATCTATGGAGCTCCCCCCCTGGCCTCTACTGAAAATGGACCAAAATCCAGTCAGACTTTCCTGGTTAACAAATGTAAAATAAATAAATAAATAAATGTTGGCAGGCCTGCATGAAATGGATGTGTAGGTATGTGCAAGTATCAAAATACTGTCAGTTCATGGAATTGGAGTGGTAACTGTATGATACACACTTATGCTCTTCTGCCTAGACACACACACACACACACACACACACACACACACACACACACACACACACACACACACACACTAGATTGCAGTGAGAACAGAACCCCTATCTAAGTACAAAGACCACAGAGTTTAGTACTTTATGCAACCACCATGGCACAAGTCTGATTTTTACAAGGCTACAGGACAACTTATACTGGATGACATCAGCAGTGCATGTTGGAGAGAAGATGTTAGGAGGCCTGCATGAAATGGATGTGTACATATAAGCAAGTGTCAAAATACTTTCAATTTATGAGATTGGAGTTGTAACTGTAGGATACACATTTATGCTCTTCTGCCTAGACACACACACACACACACACACACACACACACACACACACACACACACACACACACACACTTGACTGCAGTGAGAACAGAACCCCTACCTATCTGAGTACACAGACTACAGAATTCAGTTCTTTATCTAAGCAACATGGCTCAAGTCTGACTTTTACAAGGTTGCAGGATAATTTATGGTGGATGACATCAGCAGTGCATGTTGGAAGACCTGCATGAAATGGATGTGTAGGTATGTGCAAATGTCAAAATACTGTCAATTCATGGAATTGGAGTGGTAACTATAGGATACACACTTATGCTGTTCTGCCTAGACACACACACAAACACACACTTGACAGCAGTGAAAACAGAACCTCTACTTATCTAAGTACACAGACTAGGGCAACTTATAGTGGATAACATCAGTGGTGCATGTTAGAGAGAAGATGTTGGGAGGCCTGCATAGGTTCATAGCTTCAGTAGTTCATAGGAAGCTACTAGGCTAATGGCCCTGGGGCCTTTACAAGCCTAGCCATGTAAAAATCCAAATACCCTTATTGAGCATAGCTGAATGGTCATTATTAGCAGAGTGATTATGTGATCATCACCAACTGCCCCGTTCATGAGGGACATAGGTACCACTCCTGGGGTGAATTTACATTCACCCAGGCAGTTGCCAAGGTTGTGTTTGAATAGGGTCATTGAGGAGCACTGCTTCACATGTAGTGGGACCCTATTACAGAGTAGTGGCATTTGCTGGGAGATATAGCTGTCTCTCCTGAATGTTCTGTTTATGTCAAAGACTAGGCTGAGATCCCTTGAGCAAGTTATTATTGCCCCATTTGATTTGCTGATGTCCAACATTTCCAGTAGGGCAGGGTTTGAGACTGTTCCATAGGCCAGACATAGGTCACTTCTCAGCAGCCTGTATGATACTGAGTACAGTAACAGGTCTTTCAGTCTTTCCATGTATATCACATTTTGGAGGCCCTGGATTTTTCTAGTCAGAAGACTCTTTGTTTTCTCCAGTTGCTACAGGTGTCTGTTGAGGTACATACAAAAAAAAAGCATTGTATTCAATTAGTGGTCTGATAAGGGTTGATTACAGTGGAGCTATGACCTCCCTGGTCTTGGATGCGATGCCGTTATTTATGAGGTGTGCAATGTAGAATATGTATCTTACCTCTATGGACACATGGTGATTGAAGTTTAGATTGCTATCAGCATGTGTTCCCAAGTATGAACTTAGAGGGGTGCTATGTATATCATACTTAGTAAGGGTACTTCTTTGCCTAAGTGAACAATCAGGCATTTCTTTGATTTAAGGTTCAGTCTGTGAGCTTGGCGCCAATCATTTGTGTCAATCTTTTCTGTAATGTGTTACCATCATAGGGAGACTATATGATTGCACCCAGTGGACAGTCATCTGCAAACTTGGTAAGCCACAGGCCATCTACCTTCACCTGGACTTCAGATAAATAGTTTCCAAATAGCTGAGGGCCTAGCACAGATATTTGTGGTATTCCACTGGTAAGTGGTTTAGTGGTGGAGGTGAACTTCCCAACTTTGACAGTGTGTGTTCTCTTGGTGAGCCAGTTGGCTATCCATCTAGTAATGTATTGGTCAATCCCCAGATGGGAGATTTTCCTCAATGATACCTGAATGGGGGAGTGTGTCAAAGGCCTTGGGTAAATCAACAT
Organism: Protopterus annectens; assembly: GCF_019279795.1. NCBI lineage: Eukaryota > Metazoa > Chordata > Ceratodontiformes > Protopteridae > Protopterus > Protopterus annectens. The sequence continues at coordinate 475,291,983 of NC_056730.1, forward strand.
AGGTGGTATGTCCTGTTACCCCTCATCCAGGGCTTTGGGGACATTATCAAAATCCAGTAGGTTTAATAAACAAGATCTACCCTTGAAAACCCAAAATGGCTTGGGTCAAGTATGTTGAAGGTCCATGATGATTCTTTCTATAGCATTGCAAATAAGGCTGTTTAGGCTTATGTGTCAATAGTTCTAGCTCTGCATGTTACCAGACTGATGTGCATTGCATATCACACATTTGATCTTCTTCCTCTTTCAGCTGCTCCCATTAGGGGTCACCACAGTGGATCATCTGTTTCCATTTCTTTCTGTCCTCTGCATCTTGCTCTGTCCCACCAACCACCTGCATGTCCTCTCTCACCACATCCATAAATCTTATCTTAGGCCTTCCTCTTTTCATGTTACCTGACTGCTTCATCCTTAGCATCTTTTTCCCAATATACTCTACATCCCTAGAAAAGGTTTAGTAACACAAAAACCACAGGTTAAGCGCTTTCATCAAATAGTATGACTTCCTCAGAGCAAGTAATTGTAAAGACATTCAAACTTAAATAACAACCAGTTTAAATTCATTGGTGCAAAATTAACCAATACTATGCAATAAATACCACTTATCATGAATACTCAAGCACTAATATGAATAATTAATTAATTCAAAAAGAAGTTTCATCTCCAAAAAATACAGACCAAATAACTATATATACGTATATATACCTTACCTAATGGTGGATAAAAAGTAAAAAGGTATGCATGTTTAAAAAAATATATACTAAAAGTGAAGTGTGTATTAAAATATATAATACTTATTCAATGCTTAATAAACCACACAAGTTAAACTGATTCAGCCTTCTCTTTCAATATAGGCATTATAGAAATGTACTCGTTTATACCTGGTGGGTGGTCAGCAGCTAATCTAAATTGCCACATCAACTCTTTTTTATTTAGTATATTCTGCCAGTCACCCCCCCCCTCACATCCACTATAACAAAATCAAGTATACCAAACTTAAAACATTTGAAGTTCTTACTCAAAATACTGTATTTGTATAGTGCATTGGTGTTTTTTTCATTCTTAATATCATAGAGGTGCTCATATATTCTATTTTTCAGCATCCTCTCTGTCTTTCCAATATAAAAAGATGGACAGGTGCTGCATTTAGCAATATATACTAATTTGCTTGAGCAACAGTTTCCATTTTTTAAAAAAAAATGTAAATTCTATTTTGATTCTCTATAGTCATGTTGGTGTCCAGTAATATATACGAGCAATAGTGGCATCTCCCACAAGGCTTACTACCACCTAAATTCCCCTGCTTATTATTTAAAATTCTATTTATTTCTACCAGGGATTTAATATTACCACCTACCTTGGTAGAAAATATAGGTTTATCACCAAAAATACGAATTATTTCAGGGTTGGTTCTAAAAATATTCCAATTTTTTACCAAGGTTCCTTTGACCTGAGAATATAGGGACTGAACTGAACTACACATGCTTGTTGGAAATTGATGGTATTCTGGGCAGTCTCTTTCTTAACTGTGGTGCCAAAGTTATCTTCATTGGCACCCAGTAAGGGTTTGTAAATGGTTCCCCATTTACCAACAACCTCTTCAAGTATTGGATCAATAAAGTGGTCCGGATAACCTCTCTCAAGAAACATAGCCCTTAGATTCTTAAACTCTAGTATCACATCATCCTTCATAGAGGTCATCCTGGCTATTCTGACAGCCTGGCCCTTTACAATACTTCTTTTTTGGTGAACAGGGTGGTGACTAGTATAATGTAAATATGCATTGTAAAAGGTGTTTTTTCAGTAGATTTTGGAATGAAAACTATTAAAAATCTTGATATCGAGGAAGTTAATTTCCTGCTAATGACACTGAAAGGTGAACTTCAAATAATTTGTAGTCTGATTTATATATTCCATGAATTGTGGAATTTCCTCTGCACTTGGTATTTATTGCATAGTATTGGTTAATTTTGAACCAATGAATTTAAACTGGTTGTTATTTAAGTTTGGATGTCTTTACAATTACTTGTTCTGAGGAAGTCATACTATTTGATGAAAGCGCTTAACCTGTGGTTTTTGTGTTAATAAACCTTTTCTGTGGACCCGCAACGTTGTGCTCCTTTTGGTTATTTGGTTTATTTCGAGCGCATTGGGCACCATTTGTTTGGTATACTCTACATCCCTCCTCAGCACATGTCCAAACCAACATAATCTTGCCTCTCTGGCTTTGTCTCCAAACCTTCCAACCTGGGCTGACCCTCTAATATACTTATTACTAATTCTGTCCACCTTTGTCATACCCAGTGCAAATCTTAACATCTTTAACTCTGCCACATCCAGCTCTGACTCCTGCCTTTTTGTCAATGCCACTGTCTCCAACCCATATAACATAGCTGGTATCACTACCTTCTTGTAGACCTTCCCTTTCACTCTTACTGGTATTTGTCTGTCACAAATCATTCCTGACACTCTTCTCCACCCACTCCATCCTGCCTGTACTCTCTTCTTCACCTCTCTTCCACACTCATCATTACTCTGAACTGTTGATCCCAAGTATTTAAACTCATCTACCTTCACCACCTCTACTCCCTGCATTCTCACCATTCCTCTATCCTCACTCTCATTCACACACATATATTCTGTCTTAGTCCTGCTGACCTTCATTCCTCTTCTCTCTAGAGCATATCTCCAGCTCTCCAGGGTCTCCTCCACCTATTCCCTACTCTCACTACAGCTCACAATGTCATCTGCAAACATCATAGTCCACAGGGACTCCTGATCTCATCTGTCAACCTGTCCATCACCATTGCAAATAAGAAAGGGCTCAGAGTTGATCCTTGATGCAATCCCACCTCCACCTTAAACACATCTGTCACTCCCACCGCAGACCTCACCGCTGTCACATTACCCTCGTACATATCCTGTACGACTCTTACATACTTCTTTGACACTTCCGACTTCCTCATACAATACCTGAACTATGATGAATGGCATTCTCTTCGTGAATTATCTTGTAATGCTAATATAACCATACAGTCAGCTGATAAAGGTGGAGGGATAGTGGTTTTGGATACCCTTATGTATAATGGCATGATGCTAGATATATTGAAGGATGATGACACATATAGAATAATATCACAACATGTGGTTGATAGCATTATAAGAAATGTTCATGATTCATTATATGATCTTTTAATGTGTAGACAGATCAATAGACAGCTCTATGACTACCTTTTGATCGAGTTTCCCAAGATACCATTGATCAAGGGTCTTCCTAAAATACACAAAGATACCACCCCTCCACCTCTACGACCAATAGTGTCAGGGGCTGGATGGGTCACCGAACATATCTCACATTACTTAGAATCAGTCCTAGGGCCTTTAGCCAGGAATGTTCCCACAATCTTGAAAGACACATATCAGTTGTTGCATGACTTAGATAGTTTAGTTAATAACCAACATCTATCTACATCTGTTATTTTGGTTTCCCTTGATGTTAAGAGCCTATTTACTACTATCTCCAATGATTATGGGATTGAGGCCATAAGAGAGAGCCTACTTGTTTTAGGCACTTTTGATAGTAATACACAATTGGTTATTTGCGCCCTCCTTGACTTAGTTTTGAACAACAATGTGTTCTTGTATAATAACGATATTTATGCACAAACATGGGGTGTAGCTATGGGCACCCCATGTGCCAATTCGTACGCGAATTTGGTTATGCATTATTGGGAACGTACACATTTATTTAATAGTGCTTTTTTCCAACATGTTTTGCTCTATAGACGTTTTGTTGATGATGTTCTGATTGTTTGGGAAGGTAGTCAAGGTCTGTTATATGATATGGTCAGCTACTTAGAATCCACTACTGATTTTTTAAGGTTCACTATAGAAGTATCTCAACATCAGTTGCATTTCCTTGATATAACAATTTCCAAGGATATAGGAGGTTCCCTTTTTACCAATCTCTACAGGAAACCTTGCTGGAGGAATGCTATACTACATTTTAATAGCATGCATCCACATTCGGTTTTTCCGAAAATTGTCAAGAGCCAGTTTAAGAGAATTTCTAAACTATGTATGAGCTCCCAAGATAGACGGTTACAGCTAGATTATATGGAAGGATTGTTCCGTGATAGAAGCTATACGAAATCCACATTACGTGGTTTGGGCTGCTCAGCATCGGCTATTACGACCAATGATGTGGAACATCTTGATTCTTTAGAGCCTTTTGGTACAAGCTCTAATTATGCTACCCATCGTAGACATGATAGGGTATTTTTTACTACGAGATATACCAGTGATATTAGATATATTACTGACATTATAAGAAAGAATTGGGGAATATTACTTACAGATAATAAATGTTCCCAATTTCTGGGAACGATACCTTCTTTCAGGTATAGAAATAGCAAAAACTTAAAGAGATTATTATGTGTTGACAAAACTGTTTTTTCTATTGGTAGTATAGAGAAGTTAACATTAAGGCATGGTATTTTCCCATGTAATAAATGCAACATGTGTAAATATATAAATGGTGAAGATTGTTTTTATCATCCTCATTTTAGGTATATTTTTAAACCGTGTTTTCATGCTACTTGTGACAGTACTAACCTCATTTATCTGGCTACCTGCACAGCATGCACCGCATTTTATGTAGGCATGATGTCCCGCAGGTTGAGAGATAGAATGTACAACCATATATATGATATTAGGAAGATGAACACATGCAATGCCTTGGCTAAATATGTAGTCATGTGTCCTGATCATAGTTTTACCTTTTTTTTACAAATTATAGATATAAATGTTAGAGGAGGTGATGCAATGAATTATTTAGAAACGATTGAATTGAGATGGATCTTAAGGTTGAAAGCCCATCTCGAGCCTGGCTTGAATCAGTCTGTCAGCATAAAGCCTATTCTAATGGCACGTGAACATTGACCAGTATGAACCAATTTGGTTTAAGTGGTCTATGTTTCTATTTACTAGTTCTTAAAATATTCACTATTTTGTTGAATTTATTTGTTTTATATCTTCATGTTACATTCTATAAGTATGAGGCGATTGCCTATTAATTCATTAATATACTTATATTCTATTTTTATGTTAACATAATAGAGACTGTGCTATTATCTGTTTCAAGCATTGAATTTTTATCCTGTGCTACAAGAGTTAACTTAACTTAAACTTGTAACTATCATCTTCATTGTTTAATTGCATTGCTTTGATTGCTAATTATACAATTTGATAGCTTTTGGATTTGTGTAAAAAGCCTCAGTTGAAATTTTTTAGTTAAACCTGATGAAGCGTGTTTTTGATACACGTGAAAGCGCTTGTTTTTCTAGTTTTAATAAATAGATTTTGTTTTTACATCATGGTGGTTTCTACCTGCTTTGTTTTCTCATTGGACTTTTTGCCTTCTTGTGGAAACCTTTGGATGGTGGCATTCCTCGTTTATATTAACTCTAGTATCACATCATCCTTCATGGTGGTCATCCTGGCTATTCTGACAGCCTGGCCATTTACAATACTTCTTTTTTGGTGAACAGGGTGGTGACTAGTATAACGTAAATATGCATTGCAAAAGGTGTTTTTTCGGTAGATTTTGGAATGAAAACTATTTTGCTTTTTAAAAATCTTGACATCGAGGAAGTTAATTTCCTGCTGATGACACTGAAAGGTGAACTTCAAATAATTTGTAGTCTGATTTATATATTCCACGAATTGTGGAATTTCCTCTGCACTTGGTATTTATTGCATAGTATTGGTTAATTTTGAACCAATGAATTTAAACTGGTTGTTATTTAAGTTTGAATGTCTTTACAATTACTTGTTCTGAGGAAGTCATACTATTTGATGAAAGCGCTTAACCTGTGTTTTTTGTGTTAATAAACCTTTTCTGTGGACCCGCAACATTGTGCTCATTTTGGTTATTTGGTTTATTTTGAGCGCATTGGGCACCATTTGTTTGGTATACTCTACATCCCTCCTCAGCACATGTCCAAACCAACATAATCTTGCCTCTCTGGCTTTGTCTCCAAACCTTCCAACCTGGGCTGACCCTCTAATATACTTATTACTAATTCTGTCCACCTTTATCATACCCAGTGCAAATCTTAACATCTTTAACTCTGCCACATTCAGCTCTGACTCCTGCCTTTTTGTCAATGCCACTGTCTCCAATCCATATAACATAGCTGGTCTCACTACCCTTTTGTAGACCTTCCCTTTCACTCTTACTGGTACTTGTCTGTCACAAATCACTCCTGACACTCTTCTCCACCCACTCCATCCTGCCTGTACTCTCTTCCACACTCACCATTACTCTGAACGGTTGAACCCAAGTATTTAAACTCATCTACCTTCACCGCCTCTACTCCTTGCATTCTCACCATTTCTCTATCCTCACTCTCATTCACACACATATATTCTGTCTTAGTCCTGCTGACCTTCATTTCTCTTCTCTCTAGAGCATATCTCCAACTCTCCAGGGTCTCCTCCACCTATTCCCTACTCTCCCTACAGGTCACAATGTAATCTGCAAACATCATAGTCCACAGGGACTCCTGATCTCATCTGTCAGCCTGTCTATCACCATTGCAAATAAGAAAGGGCTCAGAGTTGATCATTGATGCAATCCCACCTCCACCTTAAACACATCCATCACTCCCACCGCAGACCTCACCGCTGTCACATTACCCTCGTACATATCCTGTACCACTCTTACATACTTCTTTGACACTTCCAACTTCCTCATACAATACCACAACTCCTCTCTAGGTACCCTGTCATATGATTTCTCTAAGTCCACAAAGACACAATGCAACTCCTTCTGACCTTCTCTGTACTTCTTCATCAATGCTTTCAGAGCAAACATTACATCTGTAGTGCTCTTTCCTGGCATGAAACCATACTGTTGATCACTAATGATCACCTCCCTTCTTAACCTAGCTTCCAGTACTCTTTCCCATACCTTCATGCTGTGACTGATCAGTTTAATCCCTCTGTAGTTACTGCAGCTCTGCACATCACCCTTATTCTTAAAAATCGGTACCAAAACACTTTTTCTCCATTCCTCAGGCATCCTCCCACTTTCCAAGATTTCATTAAACAATCTAGTTAAAAACTCCACTACCATTTCACCTAAACACCTCCATGCTTCCACAGGTATGTCATCTGGACCAACATCCTTTCCATTCTTCATCCTCTTCATAGCTATCCTTACTTCCTCCTTGCTAATCCACTGCACTTCATGATTCAGTATCCACACATCATCCAACCTTCTCTCCCTCTCACTCTCTTCATTCATCAGCCCCTCAAAGTACTCTTTTATATCTGCTCAACACACTCTCCTTGCTTGTGGGTACATTTCCCTCATTATCCTTTATCACCCTTACCTGCTGCACATCTTTACTAGCTCAGTCCCTCTGTCTAGCCAATTGGTACAGGTCCTTTTCTCCCTCCTTAGTGTCCAACCATTCATACAACTCTTCATATGCCTTATCCTTAGCCTTCGCCACCTCTCTCTTTGCCATGCACTTCATCTCCTTATACTCCTGTCTACTTTCTTCATCTCTCTGACAATCCCACTTCTTCTTTGCCAACCTCTTTCTCTGTATACTCTCCTGTACTTCCTCATTCCACCACCAGGCCTCCTTGTCCTCCTTCCTCTTTCCAGATGTCACACCAAGCAACTTTCTAGCCATATTCAGTAACTCTTCACTGCCACCCAGTGCCTGTCTTAACTCTTCCCTGAACTCCACCTCACAATTACACTTTTTCAATTTCCACCATTTGATCCTTGGTGCTGCCCTCACACTCCTCCTCCTCTTCTTGATCACCAATGTCATCCTGATATATGTGTGAAAAAAAGTGCTGAGACACCAGGATTGCAGTGTACGGGGGAGGCAATATATGGCTGTATTGCAAATATGTGACATATTGTTGCATAGGAGCTTCAGTTTATGTTTCCACATGTAGTTTCATGCCATAAAGAATAAATGCTCAGTAAACAGCAGTAATACATGCTAATAGTGAGTTTGCTTTGCACAGCTGAGAGCAGCGGGTTTGTGCAATGATTGGCAAACTGTGTGCATGTGAGATATACAATTCCATTACCCTTTCCTGTTTGTGTGTAGTTAAACAGTGTGCAAATGCAAGCTGCATTGCTAAAAGCACCTGCTGCTTTTCTGTATCTGTGGCAGCAGGCATAAATGCATAAACACATTTATTTTTGAGCCCAGTTGATACTGGCTTCAAATCCAGGTGTATCAAATACTTTAAACAGTGATAATGCAATGATATTAATTCTTTATAGCACATGTGTTGCTCTGTTTTGGCATAGAGGTTTAACTAATTACACCTGAGTGCCCCTCCAGACATTTCTGCAGTTACCTCTTACTGCACCGCTAGGTGTCAGATATTTCTTGTTCATATTTGGATTAATAATTCCAAAACCATGCTACATACATGGTATCAGAATATTTTATCTTGTAGCATACATGATGACAAACACAATTGTATTGATATTCAACCTCTGTCAGTGAGTTCTTGTTAGAACTGTGAGGTGATAACTTCATTTTTAAATGCTCATCCACACCCACTGAGAGTTAAAGGAACAGACTAAAAAGAGCTATACTGGAGGGAATGAGTTAAACGGCATTGAGTGGAGGTAAGTGTAGCATTGTAGAGCTGCTCACCATTGCTTGGCATTGGTGCATGATGCCAAACTCAGCATAAAGACAGAGGCCAAAAAGTAAAGGGATCCATTGCTTTTTCTGGCACCTATCTGTGTTGTGCGTGATTCTAGTTTTTTGATAAGATTATAGATGTTAAAATGGGGTAGATAGGAAAGTGGTGAAATAGGAACAAGCAGTGGGAAGAACCAAATGAAAGCAATACAGGAATGTGCAGGAGGGAAGTAGGAAAGAACCATAGCTATCCATTTCTTCAACAGTAAAAAATAATAATATATTCAGAACATTAACTGAATTTGGACTCTCACCTCTAGAAAGAGGGGTGACAGCAACATAATCATGTTATATAGCCAATTAGACCAACTCAAATGTGTCAAGAAAACACATGTGCAAAATGGAGAGCTATGTATGGAATGAGATTTTTTTTTGAGGGACAGGTGCCCATTTTTTTATTTAGATTCAATAAGGGAGGAATGCTGAGTAAGGGATGTAGGTATGTCTAGGTTTGGTAAGTTGGGTAAGCGAGGATGCAAATGCAAACAAACAAGACAAGACAAGAGACAGGGATGGTGAGGGACACAAAAGGTTGGGGGACACCATGATTGGAGTGAGGGAGGGGACAACACAGGTGCATGCCTATCAAGCTTGGAGACAGTGAGAATTGAGTCCTCACCCACTGGACTGTCATCACTGTCCCCTTACTCCACTGGTGGCTGGAGTGCTTGATGTCTTCTCTTCCTATGTACCATGAGAGAGAGCAGTGTCTCCAGCCAGCATAGGTGTACACCAATGGTGTGTTGCAGGACCCTGCTTACCAACCCTGGCATCTCCTGGTGGGTGATGAAATCCCCACTTTTGCCACTGCTCCCAGAGGGTACCACTGCACCAGCTGCTGGGGGAGTAGTACCTGAGGGTGCAGGTAGTGCAGGTGCAACAGATGCAGTGCTACCAGGTTGGGTTCCAGACATACTGGGCATTTGTGCTGGACCTGGTGGATTGTTAGTAAGACGTATCTGTATCTAAGGAAGTCCAGTGATGTAAACTAGGGATGAAAGCACTTAACTGAATACATCTGGTTGAATAAAGGAAGTCTTTTTTACCATATACTGTTTTTATTTTTAGGTTTAAAAACAATGTTCACTATACACATATTGATTGGATATAACACTAAGAAGAATGTTAAAGGTGATTTGGATACCACTTTATATAAAAAGGCAGTAAAGAATGCACATATTTAGCTAGGGATAGTATGCATCCCCAGTTTATATTTGATAATGTAGTTAAAAATCAGATGGTATGCATTTGCAGGTTAAATACCCAAGATGCTCCACTGAAAGAACAGTTCGAACAGATGGAAGTAGATTTTTTTAACAGAGGATATGATGAAATTAAGGTGCAATGCATTAAGAATATAATTATGAAAGAAAGACGTGTCCTTTCCACCTATTTTTTCTAAAGTCGATCAGGAGGAAGTTATTAGTAACAACCAACAAGAGAAGAGAATAACTCCTAAGTCTAACTGTTGTAGATATGTACTAATGTATAATTGTTCAACATCTAATATTATAAATATTGTCAAGAAATATTGGCCAATGTTTTCACAAGTACCTGAGTTAAGAGATATTTATTTAGCAGGTCCTATGTTCACTTTTAAGAAAGAAGCTACTTTAAGAGATAAATTATATTATAAGGAACAAATCATAACTAAGAGAAGTATATCACAAGTAAACAGCTCAATGCCTTGCAATAGATGTAGGTTTCTGTAAATACAGCTGTACAGAAACATCTTTTGTTCATCCACTGACTAATAAACATTTTACTTTGCAAGTGCATGGTGACTGCAATCCTAAAGATTTAGTGTATATGGCTAGATGCTGTGTATGCTCTGCATTCTATATAGGTAAAACTAAAAGACAGGATATGTAGCCATATATCTGAGATTAGAAGGCAAAGGACTACACATTCATTATATAGACACATTTTAGATAATGGCACCAACAATCATTTTAAATTTTTGATTTTACATGTAACACCAACTTATTTAAGAAGTGGAGATAAGAAGAATCTAACTGAGAGAGAGAGGAATTCAAATGAATAATATATTTTAGGGTCCAGTCTCCACCAGGGCTAAATGATACTCTTAACATCAAACCAGTTTTAAAAGATTTACATAATAAAATAAATTAAAGGTGTATATAAGCATAAATACATGTAGATTTTTAAATATTCTTAGTATGTTAAATATATGCATTTTAATGTTTGATTAAGTTAGAGTGTTGATTTTTATTGGTTGATTGTATCATTGATCCAATGTATTTATAAGGCTTTGTAGCATATGTAATTTGATGCCTGAAGAAGCAGTTTGTATATCATGAAAGTGTTTTTTGCATATTAAATATAGCTACTTGCGTATTAAATATAGTTACTTGTGGTTCCAGAGCTATTGTTTTTTTCTCATGCTTATCATACTTGCACAATTGTAGGATGTCTGCAGTCTCAAATTCAGTCAATCAATGGTTGAGGGTATCCCTTTTACACTTATGTAGATCATTAAAATGATGTCTACACTGCTGTCCAGTGAGTGGAATTCTAGTAGCACTGGATACTGCCTGAGCCAAACTATCCCATGCCTTAGACTTGTACTGTAGAAACATTTGGCTGTGGCAATTTACCAGGAGTCCAATAAATATCCTGGAGTCCTGGACACCCCACCTCTGTGTCCTACAATGGGCACATTCCTCTATAACCCCTCAAATGCCATATATGTCCAACACTCGAACTAGAGCAGTTGCAACTGATGCTTTCTCGCCAATTCCAGTTATCGTGTTTACTGATAGTGCGCAAACCTGAGCAATGATGACCATGTTTGCTCAATGTTAAGCAGAGAGCAGCAGTGCCAAGCAGGGAGGAAATAAATACTTGAAACTGTAAGGTTAATCTTACACTTGGCCTTAGTTTGAGGGGTGTCTGGTGATGTAGCTTGGAAATATATATTGTAAATTGAGAGGTAACTGTTAGATGAGTTAAGTTTGCAGACATGCACTGGGGGCAGAAATGTAATGAACTGACACATTTGTTTTTGCCTTTATACACAGATAAAATTGATTTTTACAGTGTGGATTCAAACCTAGGCATAAGGGAGAAAACATTTTCTTCCACAGTGTTGATTTTTCATGTTTGCCACAGAATAACTGCTGCTCAGACATAGTCAGGAATCATGCATAATACATGTGGCAGTTTGAGGTGTTGCACATGTATGTGTGCGACCTGACAAGGTTCTTGTATATAGATCCAGATGTGTGTGTGTGTGTGTGTGTGTGTGTGTGTGTGTGTGTGTGTGTGTGTGTGTGTGTGTTATGTAATTGTGAAGGCCATGCAAGTCCAGATAGCAGAATTATACTTACAGAAATACAGTATACCCTCAGTCATACATCTGAAAACACAATAAGGGTGTCTTATCCCTCATACATATAATTCATATCAGCTCCACTATCTAAAGTATAATAAGTGATAGTGAATATAATGGGAAGTGAAAAAACAGTAACATGAATGGAATATCCTGTATTAGAACCCAGTACTATGTGTATGGCAGTCATACACTTACACCTGTTGCAACAAGAATGTTAAAATAACAGTTGACTAATTTTCAGTTTATTGCTATAAACTGTACTGTCCCGACAGTAAAAAAAGGTTGCACACCCTGTAGTAGAACCCATCTCTACTCCAGTCCTACACTTACACCAGCTGCTACAGGAATAGTTACATGACTTTTCCATAATGTCATACTCATTCTTAAGTTCACTGTGTTAACCACTGCACAATGACACTTGGCATGTTTGTGTGGTACCCAACAGAATTAAGTGAATGCATCTATTTTCAATTATTGGCTGTCTGAGTCCTGTCTGCAGGTGTTGGGTAACCTTACTAACTGCTGCTCAATGCCACTAAGTGAGGTTGCACAATGGAAAGCAAAAATTGCAACAATGTATTGTTTTTGACCTTTGCACTTTTACAGATGCCCTGTCTGCAGGTGTTCTGTCTGATTCTTGGGTGGGCCACTAGTCCAGGTTTATGCACTGCTAAGCTTTGTGCAAATGAAATAAGCACAGCCAAACTTGACATTAATTTTTCTCCATTTACCTTATTTGCACTAAGCCATACACCATGCAAATACTGCACCCCCAAAAGAAAAAAGTAGTTGAAATGAGGAAAAGCAATCTACAATATAAACACTGCAAAATGTCAGTACAAATGAAGTATTTCTACATAGTTCTGGATTTGAACTCTAATTCCAATGAACTTTCAGAACACAGTAAAGGTGCCTTATCCCTCTTTGTCACACAAACAGCTTTGCAGAAGGGAACTGAAATCATTCTGCATATAACCAACTGCAACATTATCCACAGTACTAACAAAGCATATGACAGTTGTTTGTACATATGTTAATTTTAGATGTAGTGCACTGAGTGATCCCACAACCATTTATGACTATTGCTTGTAAAAATGCATCTCTGTCTTATCTCTCTCTCTCTCTGTTTGTTGCTCATTCTTGTGTTATTTGAGAAGTAATCTGAGACATGCAGTCTGTAAGGCATTCTGTAGCATTGTCCTTAAAATGTGTGAAGATATTAAATGACAATAATATAAAGTTGTCAACAAAAGAAGGAGAGGCTAAATGTTACTGAACAGAAACTGTGAAATGTGTGCTGCTTACTTATATGTAAAACCTTGATACAATTACTTCTACGCTTTGTAAGTTTAACTTGGCTGATACGTGCAGTGGAGGTAGGGCAGTCTGAAATGTTGTGTTTTCCTTCTCCCAACCAGTAATTCACAGTTGCAATCCATTAGTAACAAAGTCTGAGGGAGTCCTTGCTCTCTGTTTACATTTGCTACACAAATCCAAGTAATTGGGATTCAGCAGTTCTAATTTTGCATCTTCACTGTGCTCACAGCCCTGAATCTATACCACAAAAAGGGAAGTGTGTAGCTAGGGAACCTGAAGGTGAGGAGAGTTGTTTATGTGGATAACACAGAAGAGGATATTACTTTGGGATATATTTGCACAGAAGACTATAGCTCTTGATAAGGTATGCTTGCATTTTTTCAGCTATATACTGAATATGCTAAAATGTCATTAAGAAAATCTGTTTACTATATATATAGTTGATTAGCAAATTACACACTTTTTCTGTATGCATTACTTAGAAGTGTACTGATGGCATGGACATGTTTGTCAGATCATTTCACAGGTATACATGATAGGCAATACCATAAAATGGAATGTTCAGTGTTAAATCTGTAGACATGTTTCAAGGACTTTTCATTTGATAGCACTTTTAGCATTTAACAGCCAAAACATGCGCAGAGTGGTGAACAAAAGCAACTGGTAAAACAAACACCACACCTGAAGCCAACATCCCACAGCAGTCACAAAACAATTCAGTAGTCCTGTATTCCAATGAAGATAAAAAGTTTAATGACAGGCAAAAAGTCCAAGCAGTAAATAATCCAGTAGGCAGATAAAAAGTTTAAGGTCAAGCAAAAATCCAAGCAGTAAATAATCCAATAGGTTGACTTAATTTGCCTAGTTCCCTTTTCAAGCTGTCTAATGTGGAACACATCCTTGCTCCCCTAATCATTTGTCCCCTGACCAAGTTTCTTTTCACGTGGTGGGGGTGTTGACTGTTGTAACTTAAAAAACAATTAGAGTAGGTAGGTTTACGATAAACTGTGGTGGTAAAAGTACCTGAGTCTATATCCCTGGAAATAGTGACATCCAGGTAGTCTACATTGTCTAATTGTACATAAACCTGAAATATGGACAAACTCCGTTGATATAATCAACAAAATCATAAACTAAGGATTCCCTACATTTCCATAAAATAAAAATGTCATCCAGGTATCGACCATAGCATAACCAATCTTGGGAAAATCTAGAAATGAATACGTGGCTAAATTCCCACCTTGCCATTACCAAATTAGAGTAAATGGGGCACAACTTGCCCCCATTGCAACGCCTTTGGCTTGTCTGTAATATTCATTCTCAAAGGTGATATAGTTGTTTAAAATGAATTCCATTAATTCCATTATAAAATTCACCATGGTATTACTTAGATTAGTATATTCACTTAATGCCTCATGAAATAATTTTAGTCCGTCTTCATGTGGAATAGAACTGAAAAGATCCATTACATCAATGGTCAAAAACTCAGTAACGTCTGAAAAAAAATCACCTTTAATTCTAGATAGAAAGTCCCAGGAATCTTTCAATACATGGGCGACCGGGAGCAATGCCCCTTTTACCACACAATCCACAAAAATCCCTAAGGAGTGAGTTGAACTATTCTGTCTGGCTACTATTAATCTGTAGGGGGGTGGTGTACATCTTTGTGCACCTTGGGTATTCCAAAAATTGTAGGTATTAATGGATGGTCATTGACTAAAAAATTTAAAACATCCTCATTAATGGCCCCTTGGTATAAACTGTCCCTGAGAAATGGTTGTAATCTTCTGTGGGCTATGTGTATTTCATTAAGGGATGCTGGTGAGTATTTATCAGTGTTTTATAACTTGTTGGTAATGTCATTGACATAATCCATCTTATCCACCAGTACCACCCCTCCCCCTTTGCCGAGTTTCATGACTCGTATTGCATCCGTTTCTCTAAAGTGATTCAACACTAACACCTCTTCCCTAGTCAAGTTAAAAAAGTCATTCTTATAAAGTTGATGTTCCTGGAAAATTTCCCTCACACACACTTTTTCATAATGTGCTAGCATCAGGTGCAAAGGTGGATTAAAAATACTTTTTTTCTTTAATCCTACCTGATTCCCCATGTGCTCAGTCTTACCTTTGAACAGTATTTTAAAATTCAATTTTCTTATGTATAGTTTGAGATCAATTAAAACATCAGAAATGTCAGTTTTTTTTTGCCAGGGACAAACTTAAACCCCTTTTCAAATAAAGAAAAGTGGACATCATTATTGGGAATGTCCATATAGTTAAAAATGTTGAAGCAATTTAAGCTTAACAATTTACCCCCCCCCCAAAACTTGAAATAATCTGATTACCTGTACCAGAAGTGTCTAATATCTGTTCTGGTTGTGGTTGTTCCAATAGTTGTTTTGACCCCTCTGAGGTCACCCCCTTGGGGTCTGTTTTCCCCTTAAAAAATTCTGCCTATTCCTGTTCTGGTTAAGAATCCATTCTGATCTCTTTAAGACCAGGAAATCTTGTTTGAATACTTTGTCCACCTCATGGTTACGATAACCCGTCTGAACATTGTCACCCCCCTCTCAAGGTCATAACTTAGGGAACCAGTATCTAAATCATCATTGCCTTCCATAATGCCTTCACCATTACCCTCAAAATAACTCTTGGCATTTAACTGATGTATTTATTAGCAAAATGTGCCATTTGTTTGTTCTTTTGGGGGTCGAGGAGCAAAGCTGAATTTCTGTTATGGCACAAACAATGATATGTTGCTACTGTTACTCTCCCTTGTTTTGCATCCAGCCTGTTGTTCATATTTCAGATATGTAGACTGTTTTATGTTTCACTAGTGGATAATACTGAATTGCTACCTTTTCTGTTTTATCTGAGAACAGTTATTTTGTAGTTATGTGATACTTATGTATATTATCCTTCTGTTGTGTTTTAGGACACATAGGACTATGGCAGCCAGACATCTCAATACCTGAAAACCACCCTTCAGTGACCCTGAGAATCTGGTCATTGTGTAAGCTTTTAGGCAACATGGTGCCTTTCTGCTCAAGAGGTGACATGGAAATATGTTAGGCAGAATGCAGATTTGGCAGCAGATAGTTGCAGATGCGACTGCAGTAGGTGGCCACAGCAGGACATATGATCAGGTGCACCATAGGGCCACTAAAAGGACCTCATCTGCAAGGAGGACAGCAGCTGCAGTGGCTTTTGATTGGATGGATACCAGGAGGGGCCTGCTACAGAGCTGCCAGTAAATGCAAATGAAGAGTTCCTGTCTACAGACAGATCCCAGGAAAGTGCAGAACAGAATGTCCTTGACACTGGTGCTGCTGTTTCAGGGACAGCAAGTATGATGCAGGAGGAGGTTCTGGGTAGGCTTTTGTATTTCAGTCGTTAAGTACTGTTGTCTAATAAAATATTTACATCAATACGTTAGTTCTGTTTAACAAGAAATTGGTTGGGTGGTGATTGAAGATTGCTATAGCTAACAACACATTCTGACTGATTACATATGGGGCTTAGGTTGGGCTTGTCATCCAAGTTCTTGTTAAAAGTATAGTTAATGGACATATAAAGGGCAAAAAGTTCTACCCCCGTGTTACTGTTAATTGTAATGATGTTGTCCTTACCTTTTGCTTAACTTCTTCCAGGACCATACAGCATATGTAGCATACTATCATCTGCACATGATAAGCTAAACATTTTTATGTCAATACTGATGAGCAGTTCAAAGAAATATTTAGTGTATGATGTTGATGTCAGGACTGTTGTGTGCATTGCTGTACTGTCTGTAATAGTGGCACCACTTTTATTTTGTTAGCATATATTGGACTATAGTAATATAGCTACTAATTTCTTTCTTGTGTTTGTTGCTTATTATTAGAGGTGATCCTGACAGTGGAAGTGTGGGACTTTTACCACCTGATGTCAGAGTATCAGCAGACTCTGATAATGATGGTGGCCAAACAGAAGCACAGTCGGGAGGTGGGGTTGAGAAGTTGAATCTGTCACTGAGGTTGATATACAGCCATCCCCTGTAATTCCATCAGACACAACCAGTAGGTCTACCCCTACCCATTCCAGTGAGCCCTCACATATTGGACAGGTGGAGGGTGAGCCAATCGGTCAAGTTAGTGTGGTTACTGTGGCTTCAGTGCCTGTTAACTCTGGCCAGAGCCAAAGTGTGGGTGAGGTGCCATGCAAGAGGGTTGTTAGGGGTGCTCGGAGGAGGTCTGCTGTCCATCCTCCTCCTGATCCAGGTGTCTCTTCCTGTGTCACTCAACATATGTTTAGGGCCATCATGGAGGCACAGGCACATTCCCATAGGTGCTCCAGAGAAATGCTTAGGGTTGTAGATGTGGCACAGGCTAACATGTCTGACTGCCTCCATATGTTGCTGATTCAATGGATTGGATGAATGGTGTGTTGGAATGGGCAATGTCTATGATGGTGCATCTGCTGGGAGGGGGAAGCAGCCTCGTGGGAGTAGGTCTGCTGTTAGCCAACATGGCCATGCCTGATCATGCTGCCATAGTGGCAGTACTTCCACTGCTCTGTCAGTGATTGAGCTATCCACACCCAGACATGGCAGGCCATGGGGTCATTGTCCTGGGCATCCTCATGAGGGGAGCTTGTACAGCAGACATCAGTCATGTTCAGGTAGCAGCAGTACATCTGACCATAGGTTCATAGGTTGGTATTAGGCTATCAACCCTAGGGCCTATACAAACCTAGCCATAACAATTCCTTGGCTATTTCTTCCCACAATATTTACTTCCCTGGACCCCTGTCTAGCAGGATGACTGACATGATCCCCGGGGTGAATTTCCTATCTCCCATCCAATCTTCAAGGTTCCTTTTGAAGAGAGCCAAAGAGGTGCTCTGCTTGGCATGTATTGGCAGTTTATTCCAGAGTCTGGGGAGTCTCTGCGTCAGGAACCTATCCCTCCAGCATGTTTTGTTCATTGTTTTGACAAAGTTTAGATCCCTGGAGCATGTGACTCTGAGGGGTTGGGATTTCTTTAAGTGTACATGTCCAACAGCTCTGCGTTTGACATGCCCTTGTATGTTAAGCAGAGATCTCCTCTGAGTAGACAATATGCAACAGATTATTGCTGGAGTTTTTTTAGATGGTCAGCATAGGGCATCTGCTTTAGGTCTGTGATTATTTTAGTGAGGTATTTCTGCGGCCATTCCAGATGTCTTGAGAGGTACATACCAAACTGGGCATTGTATTCTATAATGGGTCTTATGAGGGATGAGTACAGTGGGACAATGACCTCCTTTTGTCTGGATGAAAAGCCCTTAGTGATGAAGTGTGCCACATAGAAAGATTTCCTGGCTGTTGTGGTGACATGGTTATTAAAGGTGAGACCACTGCCCACCTGTGTCCCTAAGTCTCTTATCACACTTTCAGTGTTTAGTTTACTGCCACCCATGTAGTAATTCATGTGTACATGTTTCTTCCCAATGGGGATAACTATACATTTCTTGGCATTGAGCTTGAGCCCATGGCTCTGGCACCAAGCATCTGTTCCTGTAAGGCCATTTTGTAGAATATCCACATCATCTGGGGATTCAATAATGGCTCCCAGTTTGCAGTAATCTGCAAACTTTGTTAGCCAGAGTCCTTTAGTGTTGGCCTGTACTTCAGAGATGTAGATGCTAAACAACAGCGGTCCCAGGACTGAACCTTGAGGTACTCCACTTGTCACTTGTCTGGAGCTGGATTTGGAGTCGGCTACTTTTACAGTGTGGGTTCTGTCATTAAGCCAGTTGGCAACCCATCGAGTGATGTAGGGATTAATGCCCAGCTTAGTAAGTTTATTTATGATTCCAGAGTGGGGGATGTGTTGAAGGCCTTGTTGAGGTCCAGATAGGCTGTGTGGACTGCCTTACCCTTGTCCACAGCTCTGGAGACTGATTCAAAGAAGCCAATAAGTTTCAGGAGACAAGATTGCCCTTCACAAACCCAAACTAGGTGGGGTCCAGTGTTTAAAGGTTGCCAGTGTCTTTATTTATAAGTTCCATGATAATACATTCCATGGGCTTGCAGATTTGGCTTGTCAGACTGACGGGGCAGTATTTTCCAGGATCCAGGGATCTTAGCTTCTTACTGAGGCTGGTAAGGGAGATTTTTGCATCCTGGGATTTTCCTCTTTTCTGCAACAGTTTATTCCTTTTGTTGTAAAGTTTGTTTATGGCAGGGGACCACCATATTGGCTTCCTTTGTTTGGAGGAGAGCATCTTGGTTCTATTTGGGATGGCACGATTCATGCACGAGTGGATGTGCTCATACAGTGCCTTAGTGTAAGATTCAGCAGTTGAACTTTCAGTTCACATCTGCGTGGGTGTCATGAAGTTTGTCACTTCTGACTTGAGTAGCATGAAGTTGGCTTTGGAGAAGTTTTTTACTGAGGTTTTCTTACTTGGGGGGTGTGGGAGGGATGTGGATATCAAGGGTGATTAGCTTATGGTCAGACCTGACCAATGAGAGGGTGACCACAGGTGTGGAGCATCGGTTTCCCATGTTGGTAATGACCAGGTCTAGGATATTGGAGCCCCTGGTGGGACTATGGATTAGTTGATCCAGGGCATTGAAATTTATGAATTACAAGAACCGTTGGGCAAAGGTGTTGGTACATGAGTAGTTTTCCATGGGTATAGATGTGCCAATGCAACTCCTGACAGATCCAGTTCTTGTGGTCATGTATGACAATGATGAGCTGCCACCTCTACCATGTATAGCTCACACCTGTCTGACATAAACAGATGTAGAATTCATGCAGACACTCACACCAGTTTCACCTGGAGGACCCATACATTCACCTGGAGGACCCATACAGACACACACACACACACACACACACACACACACACACACACACACACACACACACACACACAAACAGTTACATGGTTCAGCCTTGAAGCTTAAAACTCATTTTGTCTCACTGGCCATTTGTTACTTTGTCCGAATGTCTACCTGCTTCTCTTTCTTACTCATAAACACTCACCGACCTTTTGTGTCAGCCTAGGCTTCTTGCCCCCCCCACCCCCAAAATTCACCCTGTACAAGTGCCATATCCCTGTTTTCTATCTTTTGGATTCAGGGATACATAAGCTTTGTGTCTGATACTCAGGATGCATAGCTGACTTAGTGCTTAGTATATCTGCATTTATGATGTTGAATTGGTAATTGTGCCTTTGACTTATATTGGTCTTAGAAGGTTAGACAGTTGATAGCATTAAACTTTTTTCCATCAGTATTGTTAATGATCTTGTGAGGGTTGTGAAGTCTGAAATTGAAATGTGCATCACTACTTTCTAACTTCTCTCTTTAATGATTTTCCAATATAAACATATGGGGCTAAACTGAGGGCATGCAGTTACCATCACTACTTTTGAGAGGTATCACTGTAAATCTTTGATGCCTGAGGCCTACTGCTTAATAATGGACACATGTAAGTCAAATAAGTCTTTGCTGTCACATGTTAAGGTAATTTCTGTACAAATAATCCACCTTTTACTTGCTTAAATTACCAAGTAACAACATGCAAGGTTATGGCAGTCATTCATATTATTATATATTACACTCCAGGTTCAACACTTACCTTGTAAATCCAGCAGCTGCAACAGTTTTAGTTCAGGGCTGACTCTGTCTGATGCAAGCAGTACACAGCGACTACATGGGTAGATAAAACTTGTGAGTGTTGACTGGCATCGATGTTACAACATGTATGCGCATAGGAGGAAGGTTTTAGCCCCTTAGGTGGTGCGTGAGTGAGTGAGTGAGTGCGCTATGCATAGTATCTTAGCCAATGCAAGGGCATATTGAGCATGCCTACATCTGCCTACACCCACAGCAGCTGCTGGTTCCTCCTCTAACTCCTTACCTGCGTTTGGCTGTGGTGACATTGCCATTAGTGGTGGGATGTGTGCCACTTCACCTTGTTGATACTGCTGAAGCTGTTTTGTCAGGATGAGGTTGTGTAGCATGGCACATACTATGAATATTTCAGTACATGTACAAGGATTGTACTGCA
Source organism: Protopterus annectens (assembly GCF_019279795.1). Taxonomy (NCBI): domain Eukaryota; kingdom Metazoa; phylum Chordata; order Ceratodontiformes; family Protopteridae; genus Protopterus; species Protopterus annectens. The sequence continues at coordinate 475,313,452 of NC_056730.1, forward strand.
GGGCTCCCCCCCGATGTACCTAGGCACTGGAACTGCGACTTCAGTAACCCAAACACACGCTCTATGATATTTCTGGTTTGAGCGTGTGCCTCATCATGGCATTCTTCAGCAGGTGTCTGTACATTTCTAATGGGTGTCATCAGCCACAGTTCCAGTGCATAGACTGCATCCCCCAGTAAATGACCTTGTGGGATATCCTCCCTATTGAACATCTAATACAGTTGGGAGGTGTGCCAGATATGTGAGTCATGGTAACTTCTGGGTTGCCAGCACACACTTTCAGCATGATTTCCTTGGCATTGCACATAACGTGGTTAATAGAGTGGAAGCCCTTTCTATTTATGTAGAGTCTTCCCTGTTTCCCTGGTGGTGCCTTAATTTCTACATATGTGCACCTACTACTTCAGGGTAGTGTGCTACAGGGTAAAACTCCTGCATCTTTCTGGCCCTGTCCTCAGGAGTACAGGGAAAATATATGTAGTCACTAGCATGTTGTAGCATAGCATTCAGGAACTGATGAAAAGATCCTGGATGCTGATGCCTGTGACACTCCCAGCATGTAAGGCACAAACTCGTAAATACAAAAAGATGAACTAGAAACAGGGAAAAAAAAACATATCACTAAGACAAACTGCAGCTTATTTTAATTTAAAATCTCCATGATAAATTCACAAATCAAAATACCTCAGTTAAAAACATGAAAGATAACATGCTTTTGTCTCAAACTATTCAGGACTTCTTCGGATAACCAGTAGATCTCAAATGTTTAAATAGACTGCCGATGATCACATGACCAGTAACCAATTAGAGAACAAAAAGCAACACCCCTTTTAATACCAAAATAATTGGTCCAAAAGCTCTTAAAAACATACAGAATGACTTTTTTAGCCTAATCTATCTTGTTAATTATTTTAAGTTCAACAAATATGAAATCAAATTATTTTCATTAAGTCCTGGTAAGTAGTCAGCTTTAAATGCCAGCTGCCAAAAAAGTTCCTGCCTTTCCAGATATAAATGCCATGGACCTCCCCTCAGATTATGGACCACTTGTTATATTATAAAAATATTAAAACATGTTCAGGAAAATCTACTACATGTCTGGCCAGGGCATTGGTAACCTTTTTCTTACGGATGTTGTATAAGTGTTCATACATCCTTTCTCGTAGCATCCGCTCAGTTTTACAAATATAAAACAATTGTAGTCTTTACACAAAGCTGCATATACCACTCCCTTTGAACAATAGTTAAATCTTCTTTTTGGTTGGCATTGTTTATCTCTGATGGAAAAAGACTTTCTTAAATGTATCCATTTACATATTGAACAGTGATCATATTTTGTCATCAATTTTTTTTTAACATTTTCCTTCATGCTGTTGTAAGAACTCGACTCCAGGATATTCTTCAACTTTTTTTTCTTTTTTAAAAATTATATGCGGTTTCTCAGTAATACGTTGGTGAATGTCTCTCTCTTCACACAGAATAGGCCAGTTCTTATTGAGAATCCATCTAATACTTTTACTATCCAGATTAAAGGTGGAAATAAAGTTGAAAGAGAATGATTTCCCATCCATGTTGTTTGACACTGGTGCCTGGTCAACATTGGTTTTACTTAAAATAGGAATATAAATATTTCTATTCCTTTTGGCAATAACCTCCTGTTTGATTTTCTCTACTAGATAGGAAGGATACCCTCTCCTTAAGAACATGAATTGCAAATCTGCACATACCTTCAAAATGTCCATGTCTTTGGTGATCATTCTTGCTGCCCTGACAAATTGTCCTTTTGGAACTTATCTTTTCTGGATAGTAGGATGGGCACTACTATAATGAAGGAATGTATTTGTATATGTAGGTTTATGATAGATGTTAGAGTAATAAACTCTATATTCCATGTCTTTTTCCAAGAGTATGTCAAGGTATGAGATTTTCAAAAGATGTTTCTATGAACTAAGTCTTAAAAACTCAGTACTTTCATTAATGTATTCAAGAAATCCATCCAATTTATCATAATAATCTTTCCACACTAAGAACAAATTGTCAAGGTACCAAGCGTAAAAACAAATAAATTAATTAAATGGACCACCTGTGATATAAGATTTCTCCCATGATGCCATTACTATATTTGTATAAATGGATCCACAATTGGATCCCATCGCAACACTTTTTCTTTGGTGTCCTTCAAATAAAATAAAGTTATTGTAAAGGACCAAATCCAGCAGTTCTTCCATCAAAATAATCAAATCATATGCCATTTTTTTCTGTAACAGAAATTTACAGAACCAAAAGAACTCCCACATTGTGGGGAATTACAGTATACACGTCTTTTATGTCAATGGTCACTAATAAATCATTCTCATTAAAAACTATTAATTTTTTTTTTTTGTGAGAAAATCCCATGAGTCTTTACACATTTGGAATTCATCATTCAAAATGTCTTTTAATTTGTAATCTATAAACTTAGCACATGCTTTTTTTATAGAACCCCTACTATCCACAATCGGATACATAGGTGGGTTATTAATGTCCTTGTGGATTTCTGGAATACCAAACAGGGTTGGTGTAATCTGAGAGATGACATTAAAATAGTTAAATTCTTTGGTGGAAATTCTACCATCAATAAACAGATAATTCAATTGGTTTTTGGCCTTTCTATAAGCATAAGCCTGATTTAATTAATTCCTTGAAACCTCTAAGTAAACACTATCACTTAGCATGGCATACATTCTTTCCCAATATTCTAATTGCTCCATTATAACCACTCCCCCTCCCTTATCAGGTTTCATGAAGCCCAGACCAGAATTTTTGAATTCTTAGTTTTTTTCTGTTTCACCTTAGATAAATTATATCACTTGGACTTGGTGTATTTTCCAGCCATATTCCTAATGTCTAATTTGCACACTTCTTGAAAAAACTGTAGACTCAGGTGAAGAGGAGGGTTGTATATACTAGGAATACGAAGAGCATCTGACACAGTATATGATTCATTGAAAAGTAAATGCAGGTTCCATTTCCTTACAAAATGTTTTAAGCATATAATTGTGTTGACCATATTTGCTTTCTTGGGGGGGATTAAAACTCAAACCCTTGGCTAGCATGGGCACCAAATCACCCACTCTCACAAAATCCAAAAAATTCACAATGTTAACAGAACAATGAACCTGATTCAATAAGTAACTAGAATTGTGTGTAGAAAGTTTTCATTCACAAAAAAAAAAAAAAAACTGGGATGTACTTGGGCATCTTCAAAAGGAACCTTGACGATTGGATGGGAGAAAGGAAATTTACGCCGGGGATCATGTCAGTCACCCTGCTAGACAGGGATCCAGGGAAATAAATAGTGTGGGAAGAAATAGCCAGGGAATTGTTATGGCTAGGCTTGTATAGGCCCTAGGGCTGATAGCCTAGTACCAACCTATAAACCTACTCAGTGCCATTGATTGGTATGCCACCAGCCTGAATTCCTCCATTGGGTTTTCTTGGGAGGAGGAGGTTCTTGCCTCCCTCTCTGTTGGTTCTGATTCAGTGATGTGTACTCTTGTCTTTTGGTCTCTGAAAGGTACCTGTAGCTAAAATTCTAAGTGCTACACATACCTTTGTGTCTACTGGGATGGGTTGCCCTCGGTTTGCCTTAGCTCTGAGTTGAGGGTGAAAGAGGTTGCAGAGTTCCCGCAGTGTGTGTCTATCCACCCTGTAGTGGTCTACAATTTCCATGCCATGTAGATTGTGAAAAGTTAACTGGGGTCTGAAAACTCTTCTCCTTCTTAGCCTTGGTCTATTAGCAGCAGCATAGACTTCAGCCTGTTGCACATGCACATGAATTAAAGCAACAACAGCCCCTAACATTGTTTCTGTGTAGACTCCTTTCCATGGCTATATTCCAGTAGGTTTTGGAATTCGTAGGAAAACCAGCACTGAGTCTACATGGTTGCTTGATAGCCTCTTGGACAGCTCTTCCATCTTGAATTGGTTGATTAGCATACAGTTCAGCTGTTTATGCTGTAATTTGAATGCCACTGTGTTTACCTTGTTTGCGTGGCTCTGCATGGCTCTACACACCATGTAGAGCCATTTATTGACTCCAAAACAGTGCACTACTATGTAGACTTTATTGACTCTGGCTGCTTATCTAATATTTTAACAGCATAATCCAGAAGTATTTTATATAATTCTGGTATAAGACCATCTAAGTCCGGCGTCTTATTATTTTTAACTTTTTATTTGATCTTTTATGTCTATTAAAGTTAATGGTCTATCATTTTTTATTTTTTCACTTGTTAATTTATTTTTTTATATTTTCCCTTAGAAAAGTTTCAACTATTTCATCATTATCTACTTTATTTGTATTTTTATTTACATTTTCATATAATATTCTAAAGCTCTCAAAAATACCTTTAATATTTGTTCTTCTGTCTTTTTTATTATTTGTATATATTAATTTATTTGAAATGATTTTGTTTACTCATTTTCTTTGATCTAATAGCAAGTTTATATACGCTTAACAGGTTTATTGAATGTGCTTAAAGCTTAAGTTTTTCCAGGTTTTGAAACTTTATGATTTAAAATTTCAAAGTATTTTGTATTTAAGTTTTTAAGTTCTGACTGACTGATAGTATCATTTGGTTTTAGATTTAACTTTAATTTATCTAGTTTGGCCCCATTCTCTTGTTTTAATAATATACTAACTTGTAACTCTTCCATTTAAGTAAGCCCTTAGTGAATCTCACAGGACAATGTCAGATACTTCACCATTTTCGTTTATTTCTAGGACATTTTTGATCTCTTTAACATACTACTCCTTAAATCCTTTTATTTTAACAATGTATGATGGCAATCTCTTATGGTATATTAAGTTGTCAATTTTTAATATAATATTGAATACTATGGCATTGTGATTTGATAATGGACATGATACTATTAAAACTTCTCTAATCTGTGATAACAGATTGTTTGTGACAACAATTTATCAGAATTTGTTTGTGTTCCATTTCTGTATGAATAATGGGTAAATTGAAGTGAGTTTATTTTTCTTAGTGCATGTATATCCTTTAAGCTCATTAGATTTGCGAAATGCGTTAAGTGTTTGGCTAAAGATGTGATTCTCAGTTTCCTGTCTGCAGTGGCGTCTTTGTCTGATAAAATATAATTAAAATCAACAGTCATAATGACTTCACCTTTCATGTAATAGGCTATAGTGTCTAAATATTTTTTGCATCTTTAGCTCTGACCCCTGGAATCCATTAAAAGTTTATTAATGTATATTTTTCTTTTCCACTCAGTTATAACAATGCTTAACATACCATTTTTATCAACATAAGTATCTTTTACTTTAGGCATTACTGATGAGTTTTTCCATGGAATGAGAGTGCCTTTTTGTAGCTCAAAAATCAGAACCTGTTAAAATCAAATAATTCTTTAATAATAGTTTATTAAATCCTTATTAAGTAAAGATGTTTCCTGTAGAAGTACTATTTGAGCTTTATATAACTTCAAGTATTTGAGTAGGTTCCCCCTCTTTACTGCATTATTTAATTCATTAATGTTATCAAATATACTTTTAAAATCAGACATTTATATAAGAAAAAGAAAACATAAATTACATTTATGTACAGATTGTATTATATAATTTATAAATAACAATATGAAATCTTTAGCTATGGACAAAACTTTTGAAACAAATAAAAAAAAATACCTAATGCTATAACCCTAAAACATTCTACCGTGGAATAATATCATCATAGTTTATTGAAAAAATTCAAACAAACTACCTCAAAACCTTCCCATTAGACTAACAATGCCTAGCTCCTGCTGCTGTTTCATATCAATGTGACACATATTTTTAGGATATATCATTCTTAAAAAAATCCCTTCATTGATTTATTATGAATGAGAAAAGTTAAAAAGCTGCTTAGATTCATTCTTTATAAGCAAACTAGACTGATGATCTCTATCATCATCTTTCCCTGTAACATCTCATTGTCTCTCTGATCTACTATAGGGAAGAAGCCAGGTGTTATTTTCATAGTTATTAATTTATAGGCCAGGTGATTTCATATTTTTTTCTATTTTATTTACTATGTGTGAAGTTGTTAACATAACAATGTTCTAACTATATACATATATACTTATCCTGATCTCTTTCTATTTCTGTTTGTATACTATATCTTATATACTGACTGAGCCCCAACAACCCCACTCCAACAAAAACACCCTTTCCACCTGAAACAAATAGCAATCACCCCATCTTCAGCTTCAACCCAGTACCAACCAAGATCATACAAAAGCTACTCCTAAAACTTAAACCAATCTCCACAGCCACCAATAAATTACCAACAGAATATCTTCAACTAGCCACTGAAGCTATAGCCTATCCTGTCTCCATCCTAATAAACAGATTTGTCTCTGACTGCAAAGTACCCCAGCTTTGGAAAATATCTCATATAACTCCACTGCACAAAGGAGGTAGCTCTCTCGAACTCAGTAACTATCGCCCTATAGCTATACTATCCCCCTATCAAAACTTCTCGAGAGAGTTGTCCACATGCAACTGATGAAGTACTTCCTAGAAAACAAATTGCTATCCACACAGCAACACGGTTTCAGACCCTTCCACAGTACCACCACCTCGCTTACATCATTTACTAACACCGTCAATAACCACAGAAATAACGGACTGCTCGTATCTGCTACACTCGTAGATTTATCCAAAGCTTTTTACATGGTCAACCATGAAAAACTGCTTCAGTCACTATCCACCCTAAACCTTAGCATCTCTGCTATTTCTTGGTTTAAGAGCTATCTAGATGGTAGGCAGAAAATGGCAAAAACAACTCTCTCCCATATTGACTGTCTTCCTAGGGGTTCGCAAGGCTCCATCCTGGGTCCACTGCTCTTCAACCTATTTACTAATCAACTACCATCCAACATTCCCAAAGCCTCGATAGTCCAAGATGTAAACAATACCACCATAATATGCAGAGCCAACACCCTAGACCTCCTCCTTTCCCAAACACAAGAATACTTTTCCCTAGCTGAAACTTGGATAACCAACCAAAACCTCATTCTTAACCCAGCTAAAACAAAACTACTCATCTTCAGCCCCCACAGATATTTACTCCCCTCATATAACTTTGCAATCTCCTCACACAACAACACCACCATCACCCCTACCAATCACGCCAACCTACTAGGCCTGGAAATTGATAGTCACCTTAAATTTGACATTCATGTTTCCCAGAGCATAAAAAAAGTTCATAAAAAACTGGGTCTACTCTATCGCAACAAACCATTTCTCTCCAACCACTCCAAAATTACTATAGCCAGGACACACCTGCTATCCACCTTACTTTACGCCTCCCCTGTGCTTACCAATGTCCAAAAAACTGACCTAAACAAACTTGACAGCTGTTATAATAAGATAGCTAGATTTGCCACAGTATCACCCCCTAGAACCCACCATTGCGAAAGCCTCAAAATACTCAGTTGGTTAGAACTCCCACTAATACTTCAATTCAATCAACTATCACTCGCACACAAATTATTACATCACTCAGACAACATCCCAGCCCTACAACAACTACTTCAACCCTACACCACTACCAGATCCTTAAGATCAAGCACCCAACACCTCCTTAAAGTAACCAAATTTAACAATGAGGCAGGTAAATCCATTTACAGCCACTACATCTGTAAAATCTGGAACTCCCTTCCTGCCAAGATAACAAGTAACAACTCCTCAACCCAATTCAAGAAACTACTCAAAATACACTTCCTGAATAACAGACTATGCTCCTGTACCACCGCTGGCTAGTAATTCATTATTTTTTTCTATTATCAACTTGGTTTATAGTTTAACTACAGGCTTTTGTTGTCCATATGTTCAGGGGTAAAGTCTCATCTTTGACAGGAAGACTAATTGTACATCCAAATTCTCTAAGGTGTAACAAATGTGTCCCATGTATGTTGTCAAATGTGCCTTTTTGTTATACTTATTGTCTTATATGTTAACTATAAAATTGTTATGCAGCTTTTCTCACCGGGCCTCCACTGAATATGGACTTATATCCAGTTGGACTCTACCAGTTAACAAATGCAAAATAAATAAAATAAATACAATAAAATTATACTATTACTATATTCCTAAGTTCTATATTTTAGTTATAATCCTAGTATAGAGTGCTATTTAATAGAAGAGTTATATTTTCCCTTCTTATACCTAATTTAAATTAGTTCTATTGTTGAAATCAGCTCTATTTCTTCTTTATACATTGTATCTAAGAGTGCTTGAACAAACATCTGAAAAATCTTCCCTTTAAGATTCAAACTTTCCAAAATAAATTGTCTTGAGATTTTAAATTTAGTTATCATTAAAAAGAAACAATAGCAAGAAATACAATCTTATTTTTTTTTATTAGAAATGTCATTCTGTAAACTAAAAGATAAAAATAAAGTCCACCAGGGATAAACAGTGCCTGATAGCAAAAATTAGTACTGAAACAAAACAGGAACGGATACTGAAACATGACTAAATAAAATAAAATAATGTTTCCGTACAGAGATCACACAGAAATTTAAAACCAATGACTTTATTAAGTAGGTAAGCACTTACCTAGTTAATAAAGTCATTGGTTTGTTTCACTTTCTGTAAACTAGTATACAAACTATCTTTTTGCTATACTGCAAGTATTTAAAACTATTGGATAGTAGTTAGTGGTTTTAAAATGCAATTTTCTGTCTTTTACTTATCTAGTATGTATTCAGTAATATCTTAGCATATGATTCAAAACAGTGTTTAATGCTCTAATATGTATAGTTTTAAGCTGTATTATCAGCTTTCATAGTCAAAACACCCTATAATTCACATTTTAACATTCAAACACATCACTTCTGGTTCAGATGGCGAGTTGTAAGGTCAGCTTTCACTTTTAGACAGGAAGAAGTAATCTGAACATCTTATAGAATTTTCAAAACTCCCAAAGCTTTACAAAATCACTCACAACTCTAGCTTGTTCTAAGCTAGTATTCATATTAGAGGTATGAAAATTATCAGTTATAATTTGCATAAAAATGCTGGCAATGTTTTCATGTAAATTTAAATGACTTCTACAGTATTCATTAATCCCTCAAACCTTTCCAAACCACTGAAAAACAATAATTATCATTCCAATACATTTTAACCCTTAAAAAGCTGCTATATGTAAAGAAATAACATTTTAATGATTCTGTAAGCACTAATATACTCGTGGCATTCACAAGTGTTAATTTTTAACCTTTGCTTCAATACAGAAGGCATACTAAGCTAATTAAAATATAAATAACCACTAGCTATTGTTCATTTTTAAACTTTTCTTCAAAACAGAAGGTATACTAAGCTAATTAAAATATAAATTACCACTATTATATCCATACTATAGTAAAGCTCAATCAAAGATACAACAGAGCCTTTAATATCAGATATGCAGTTATATTTTCAAGATTTGTATGTGTTGTTTCAGATAAAGCATATTGTCATTCTTTAAAGGAGACATACAGTGGATATAAAAAGTGTACACACCCCTGTTAGAATGTCAGGTTTTTGTGATATAAAAAAATGAAACCACAATAAATCATTTCAAAACTTTTCCCAGCTTTAATGTGACATATAACCTATACATTTCAATTGAAAAACAAATCTGTTAGGGGAAAATATATAAAAAATAAAAAATGTACAATAAGCTGGTTGCATAAGTGTGCACACCCTTAAACTAATACTTTGTTGAAGTACCTTTTGATTTGATTACAGCATTCAGTCTTTTTGGGTACAAACCTGCCATCAATTAAAGAGACGCTGATTAACCCCAAATAAAGTTCAGCTGTCCTAGTAGGGTTTTCCTGACATTTACTCAGTTGCCTGCTACAGCAAAAGTCATGGTTCGTAGAGAGCTTACAAAGCATCAAAGGGATCTCATTGTTGCAAGGTATCAGTCAGGAGAAGGGTACAAAAAAGTTCCACAGCATTTGATATACCATGGGACACAGTGAAGACAGTCATCAAAAAGTGGAGAAAATATGGGACAACAGTGACGTTGCAAAGAACTGGACATCCCTCCAAAACTGATGAAAAGACAAGATGAAAACTGGTCAGGGAGGCTGCAGAGACTTACAGCAACACTGAAGGAGCTGCAGGAATGTTTGACAAGTACTGGTTATGTACTACATGTGACAATCTCCCGTTTTCTCCATATGTCTGGACTATGGGGTAGAGTTGCAAGACGGAAGCCTTTTCTTACACAGAAAAACATCAAGTCTCCAAAAAGCATATGGGAAATGTGTTATGGTCTGATGAGATCAAGGTTGAACTTTTTGGCCACAATTCCAAAAGGTGCGTTTGGTGCAAAAAAAAAACTCTTCGCATCACCAAAAGAACACCATCCCCACGGTGAAGCATGGTGGTGGCAGTATCATGCTTTGGGGTTGCTTTTCTTTAGCTGGAACTGGGGCTTTAGTCAAGGTGGAGGAAATTATGAACAGTTCCAAATGCCAGTCACTTTTAGCCCAAAAATTTCAGGTATCTGCTAGAAAGCTGAAGATGAAGAGGAATTTCACCTTTCAACACAACAATGACCTGAAGCATGCATCGAAATCAACAAAAGAATGACTTCACCAGAAGAAAATTAAAGTTTTGGAATGGCCCAGCCAGAGCCCAGACCTAAATCCAATAGAAAATCTGTGGGGCGACCTGAAGAGGGCTGTGCACAAGAGATGCCCTTGCAATCTGACAGATTTGTAACACTTTTGCAAGGAAGTGTGGGCAAATATTGCCAAGTCAAGATGTGCTTTGCTAATAGGCTCCTACCCAAGAAGAATGAATGCTGTAATTAAATCAAAAGGTGCTTCAACAAAGTATTAGTTTAAGGGTGTGAACACTTATGCAACCAGCTTATTGTACCTTTTTTAATTTTTATATTGTTTTCCCTAACAGATTTGTTTGTTTTTCAATTGAATTGTACGGGTTATAGGTAACATTAAAGGTGGGAAAAGTTTTGAAATGATTTATTGTGGTCTCATGTTTTTATATCACAAAAACCTGGTATTTTAACATGGTGTGTACACTTTTTATATCCACTGTAGCATTTAAACATGTATTAAAAGCATGACAGTTGTGTGATTCAAGTTTAACTTGTAATAGTGTCAGTGTTACTATAATTATTTGATTTCATTCCAATAATAGCTTTTATATATGTAAACTGACATATTTTTGATACTTAAGCATATAACATAGCATGTCTTTCCTGGGTCCTTTTACATGTCATTTTATCTGCAGCATAATACTGAACCATTTTAAGATCTCCAAAGCACATTAAACTACACAAGCTTCATCTCCTTAATGATTTACTTTCGGTGATATAAATGGGATGACCTCTTAAACTTTTTAAAACATTAATTATTAACATCACATATGTATTTATATTGTCAGGTTTTAATATGAATTGTTTTGGATGAAGCATACTGTCATTCTTTAGGAGACATAACATTTAAACTTCATTAAAAATGATAGTTATGTGAGAACAGACTTTAACTTCTGAGAATGTCTAAGAACTGAATATTTGATAGCATTCCCATATTCTCTTTTGTATATGTAAATAGCCATATGTTTTGTAAATTAGTATGTAACTTAACATGCTCTTTTAGTGTCATTTTATGTTTCTAGTATTTTATTTAATAGTACATTACTAAACCATATTAAGATATTAAAAAATATGCCACAACATAAGCTTCATCATATTAATGATACACTTTTAATGATATAAATGGATTAACCACTTAAACTTTAAGTGAAAATAAATGGCTTTAGTTTCATATAAAAGAATTAAACTTCATTATATTAAAAAGGGAAGTAGTAACCATTTGAAGAAGGGAAATACAAAATAAATGAATTACCTTGTAAAAAGTAATATTTAGCACCTGCTCCTTATTATTCAAGAAATCCTTTAAATTACTAAATATTCATAACCATGAAATGCATTCATTTTCATTTGTCCTTCAGTTTTTACTGTTTTTGTCCATTACCGACCATCCATCCCTTGTTGTATTTCTCTTCAGAGATTTTAATCACTTTTAGTCCATTTCTTCTGTTTTGTTTCTAAGATTTTATTTTTTGTATAAAATCCATTGCATCTTCTAAGGTGTTAAAAATCTTCTTTTCTTCTGTAAGGTGAGTCCTTATTTTTGCTGGAAACAAAATCTGTACTTTAATATTTAATATTTTTTCTTTAAGCTTTTAACAAGTGAAACACAAGCTTTTCTTTTTGACATAACTAATATTGAATAGTCATTGCCACTTTTATAATGTTTTCTTTCATTTAACTGGATAATTGGCCCATGCTGCTTTTGAAACTAATTTAAAATTTTTTTTTTAATTTTATTTAACATTTTGTTTACCGGGAATGTCTTAAATCCTTATCTTGACTTGAGAAAAATCTTATGATTATTGACCTTGGTGAAGGTGTTTTTTTTTTTTTTTTTAAGTCTTAGGCAGCCAATTGAATCATACTATCTCCCTCTTCTTTTTTCAGGAATTCTGTAAATCTTGATTTGTTTCTTCTATATCTGTTCTCTTAAGTCTTCTATTTTTTTCCAGAATAAGTTGTTTTATTTCAGGAGAAATTCAATATTATTCTCATTTTCAAGCATTCTTCCATCAGAATTAGACACTGCCTCTTCTGTACTCAAGATTTGTGATAATTGTTGTTTAAGAGCTTTAGTCAGCACTTCTACTTGTTTTTTACATTCCTCTTTAATATTGTCCATTTTGCTTTTTAGTTTATCTATCTTCATGGATAGCTTACTGATGTTACTGAGTATAGACTATATGGACGGTGCATTGGTGCAGTGGTTGCATTGTTGCCTCACAGCAAGAGGTTCTCAGGTTTGATTCTCGGCTGGGGTACCTTCTGTGTGGAGTCTGCATGTCCTCCCTTTGTCCATGTGGGTTTCTTCTGGGTGCTCCGGTTTACTCCTATATTACAAAGACATGCATCTAGAGTGTTTCTCCCCAGGCCTTCGCTGAAAATTGGCTTCATTCCAAGTTGGACTTTCCCAGTAAACAAATGTTAAATAAATAAATAAAATAATACATATGTCTCTTTTCATTGTACTGTCCTGTACACTGGGGTTACAGTGGCTCATTCTGAGACTGTTAGTTCTTTCTAGCTTTCTTGGCAGGAAAAAGCAATTTAAAAAGTTTTAAACTTGTTTTTTCATCAATTGTTTAACTATAAATCCATCAAATTTTGAAACATTCTATTTGAGTTTTTCAGTACAAATCCTGTCAGAGATGTTAAAATGAATCACTGCTCACCATCTTGGCCAATTAAGAGTTTTTAGTGCAGAACAGAGATGTATGAGCTGCAACTGTAGCTGCCTTGTTGTAACACTGTTCTTGTTTAGATTTTAGGGTGTCCTGGAGGTTAGTCAAGATAGCAGAACCACATAATAGTGAGGGAAGTAATTATGTGGTGGTGAGAGTGACTGGTGGATGCAGCAAGGAATTATTTGTCTCTATATACCATTCCTATTTTTTGTGATTTTTTTTTATATTGCTGTGTATGTGGAGGTTATATTTGAGGTTGCCATCTATTGTAATTCCAAGCAGTTTTGTATGGGGCACTGCTTCAACTGGCATATTGATTAGAGATATGATCTTAAAAGTTATTTTTCTCATGGGTAAGCAATTTGGGGAAAAATAAAAGGAGTTTTTGGTTTTATCTGGATTAAGAAGGAGTTGATATTTACAAAGCCAGTTTTCAATAGAGCTAAAGGCATGTTGTCTAATCATTTCTAAATTTTAAACCTTGTCTGAAAGGCAGATAAGGGTGGAGTAATCTGCATACTGTACAGGAAATGCTTGTTGTATAGAAGTATGGAGACTGTTTTTAAAGATATTAAATAGAAGAGGACCATTTGATTGCCTAGTAGTGTTCTGACAAGCAATTATTACATTACTGAAGACTAAGTTGTGAGATATCCATTGTAGCCAATAGTAGTAGGATTTTTTTATGAGGGGATAGTGTCAAAAGCTTTTGATAAGTCTAGGAATGAGGAAGATACACGTCTACCTCTATTCCTGGCTTTATTTATAGTATCTGTAAAAGTTGGAAGAGCAGTTGTTGTTTTGCTATGGGCAGGTTTAAAACCATGTTGAGTATCAGTTAATAATTGTTCCTCTAAGAGATGCTGGAGTAGTTGTTTATGGACACATTGTTAAACTATGTTTGATAGGGGAAAAGATGGCAATGGATCTGAAATTAGATATCGAGGTAGAAGTGCCACCTTTATGGTGATGGATGATATGACATTTTCTCCAGATGTTAGAAATATACGATTCCTGTATTGACCTGTTTGTAAGGCTGGAGATTTGCTATGGAATGGCATTAGCAGCAATTTAGAGGTATTCTACAGGAAGGTTATCTGCAGAATGTGAGAAGGGTTTAAGTATGGATTTTGTTTATAATGGAGGTGGCAAATATTTTTAGTATGGGGGTGGGGTTATTAGTGGATGATGGTAGACATGTGTCAGGGAGTCACAAAAGGATTCATTGGTGTGGGTGGCTGCACTCTCAATGAAGTGCAAATTAAACTTGGTGGCTGTTTCTAAGAGGGAGTTACTGGGACAAGGGACAAGGACCTTGTTAGTTCCTGGGTGTAGAATTTGTTTAAAGGATGAGAAAAAGTTGAGTTATATCGATGAGTATTTTGTAAATCAGAATACTATTGCTTCTTATCAAGGTTGACTTCTTCTTTGGTAAGGTTACAAAGTTCTTTAAAGTACTTTAGGATTTCTAGTTTTAAATTTCAGCCACTCTTTCTATGCCTTGTCTATATTTTGCACAAGACCTTTACTCTGATTAGTAAACCAAGGGGCAACGTTAGGTTTTACTCTCTTCCTACGTAGTTATGCAATGTCATTTAGAATGCTTAAAAAAGTTGAATTGAGCCTTTCTACTGCCTCATCTAGTGGCAAGACGTTTAGAGTAGTCCAGTTAGCTGACTTCAGAGCAGCTAAAAATGATTCAGGGTTAAATTCTGCGAGATTATGAATATTCTTGTATACATGTTGTTTGGTATGGTGAGTAATACATCTGATAGCATATACAGGACAGTGATCACTGAGGGATTTAGGAAGGGTTCCTGATGCAGTGTAGGTGCAAGAATCAGACAGCAGAAGCCAACGACGAATGAGATTTGTGTCCTGGGATTTGTTATAGTGAGTAGAAGAAGTAATAAGCTGTTTGACGCCATGAAGGTTAATGCTAGAAGAAGGATAGTTAGAAGTGAAAGTACTCCAGCTGATGATGGCACCACCTAGGATGACTGTTTCATTGGTGATATTGTGTGAGATCTGGTAAAGGATGTTTGAAAGGCTGTCTATATTATTTCCAGGGAGGATATATAGAACAATTATATAAAGGAGTTTGTGGTCATTTAATTTTATGTAGGAGTTAAGTAGCTTTTCATTATTGAATTTGGGAAGAGTTTTTATAAGAGAAGAACTTTCGTATGTATTAGGGTAGAGGATAGCTACCCCTCCAGCTTTTTTGTTTAGCCTGTCAGCTCTAATGATGCTGTATTCTGAGGCAAAACTTTCTGTCTCTTTTATATGAGGTTTTAGCCATGTCTCAGTAAGGGCAACAATATCTGATGCATAATAAGAGATCCAGGCATGCAGTTCACTGATTTTTATTACAAATACTGTGTATATTTTTTAAGGTAAAGTATAGTTGTTTGGAGTTACTAGAAGTGACCAGAGGGGATGTGGGTGATGGGGGAAGGTAGTGTTGGAAGGAGGGCCTGGGTTAGGGTTTATGTTACCACATAATTTAATTCTTGAAGAATGTGGGAGGGAATGAAATTGTTTTATAATGTCATTTTTTTTTTGTTTGTTCATGGGTGGTAGAGAGGAGAGGTAAAAATGTTGTATTTAGAGCAAAGAGAAGGTAAACTACTAAACAGACGTGGAGAAATTTCTGATGAATAATTTTGAAGAGAATGGTTTAAATGGAGGCCTATGGTAAGTGAGGAAATTTTGGGTGTAAGAGTAATTTGATAGTCTGTGAGGAGAAAACTTGGCTAAGCTACTGAACAGCATATTAACATCTGATGAGATGGAGAGGTAGTGAAGTTATAATGTTGTCATGAGATGGAGAGGCAATAAAGTTATAAAGTTAGAGTCAAAGACCTGTAAGAGTGAGAGTCATGTTAGGGAAAGTTAAGAATGATAAGAGTAGTGAGTGTGTTGGATAAGAAGTGAGATAGACATAGGTGAGAATGCAAGAGAGTAGTGAGTGAGTTGGTTAAAAAGTGAGACGGACAGAGCTGAGAATCAAAGGCAAGGCTAGACTGCTTGGTACAGTGGAATCCTTGTTTCTATGAGACTGGTGCAGTTCAGTGGAGAGCTTCTTCATTTTCCTGCTGTTGTGTGACCAAGGACTTACTATGTATAAGTTCAGGGAGTTGGAGGGGGGACCTGCAGGATAGCTTGCTCACCTGAACTAGCTTATTTTAGTCTCTGTGAGTGTGTTGTAGGGAAATGTGTTCTTGAGCTGTTGCACTCTGGACCTCACAGTGTAAGAATTATGGTCAAAGCCAAAACTAATGGGGAGACAAATGCTCAAAATCAGGGACCGGCTTTAAAAATTGCCCTTATAAACTTAGAAAGTTGCTACAATGACAGTTTTTGCATTAACGTGCATTTTCTGAAGGATATGTAGGCAAGTATTCATAGTCATTTATGCAAATGTGATAGTGACATCCCCCATGTTTACAATGGGCATAGCAAAGGCAAGATTCATAGAGGCAATTTACACTAATGCAAAATGCCTTAAGTGTAATGAGATAGAAATGAGAAATTCTGTGTGCAGTGTATGCTAATGAGGTGTTCTTGCAATTCACAGTCCAGTACCCGCAAGAAGATACATTCTTTGTTAAATGCAGTGCTATTTCCTTTCATATGTGAGTTGCAATCCATGAACTTGCCCCAGCCATCCCTTCATAGTTTGTCCAAGTATGCTCAAGCACTTCACTGACACACAAATGAATTATTCCCCCAGCAACCCCTTCAATAGCTTGTCTACATAAGCACAAGCACTAAAATGGCACAAAGTAAATATTTTTCTCAGCGACCACTTCAACATTTTGTCCAAGTATGCAAAAGTACCAATATGAAACATTTCCCCAAGCAATCCTTTCAGTAGTATATGTATGAATGCACAAGCACCCAAGATGAAACACTTCCCTGACTAAGTCCTTCAGCTAGTTTCACCAAGTTTGCACAAGCACCAAAATGAAATATTCCCCCTGCCGAACCCTTCAGCTGTATGTCCAGGTATGCATAAGCACCAGAATGAAACTTTGCCTCACTGATGCCTTCAACAGCATGTCTAAGTGCACACAAGCACCACAATGAAACATTTCCCCCATCGATCCCTTCAACAGTATATCCAAGTATGAATAAGCACCAAAATTAAACATTTCCCCCATCGATCCCTTTAATAGTATATCCAAGTATGAATAAGCACCAAAATGAAACATTTCCCCCATCGATCCCTTCAACAGTATATCCAAGTATGAATAAGCACCAAAATGAAACATTTCCCCCATCGATCCCTTCAACAGTATATCCAAGTATGAATAAGTACCACAATGAAACATTTCCCCCATTGATCCCTTCAATAGTATATCCAAGTATGAATAAGCACCAAAATGAAACATTTCCCCCATCAATCCCTTCAACAGTATATCCAAGTATGAATAAGTATCACAATGAAACATTTCCCCCATCGATCCCTTCAACAGTATATCCAAGTATGAATAAGCACCACAATGAAACATTTCCCCCATCGATCCCTTCAACAGTATATCCAAGTATGAATAAGCACCACAATGAAACATTTCCCCCATCGATCCCTTCAACAGTATATCCAAGTATGAATAAGCACCAAAATGAAACATTTCCCCCATCGATCCCTTCAACAGTATATCCAAGTATGAATAAGTACCACAATGAAACATTTCCCCCATCGATCCCTTCAATAGTATATCCAAGTATGAATAAGCACCAAAATGAAACATTTCCCCCATCGATCCCTTCAACAGTATATCCAAGTATGAATAAGTGCCACAATGAAACATTTGCCCCATTGATCCCTTCAACAGTATATCCAAGTATGAATAAGCACCACAATGAAACATTTCCCCCATCGATCCCTTCAACAGTATATCCAAGTATGAATAAGCACCACAATGAAACATTTCCCCCATCGATCCCTTCAACAGTATATCCAAGTATGAATAAGTACCAAAATGAAACATTTCCCCCATCGATCCCTTCAACATTATATCCAAGTATGAATAAGCACCAAAATGAAACATTTCCCCCATCGATCCCTTCAACAGTATATCCAAGTATGAATAAGCACCAAAATGAAACATTTCCCCCATCGATCCCTTCAACATTATATCCAAGTATGAATAAGCACCAAAATGAAACATTTCCCCCATCGATCCCTTCAACAGTATATCCAAGTATGAATAAGCACCAAAATGAAACATTTCCCCAAGTGTTTCTTTCTGTAGTATGTCCATGTATGCACAATCACCAAAATGAAACATTTCCCCAAGTGTTTCTTTCTGTAGTATATCCATGTATGCACAATCACCAAAATGAAACATTTCCCCAATGATCCCTTCAGCAGTATGTCCAGGTATGTATAAATACCAAAATGAAGCACTTCCCCCACCGACCCCTTCAGCAGCATATCCAAGAATGCACAAGCATTTCATTGACTCCAAATGAAACATTCCTCCCAACAATCCTTTCTGCCATCTGTCTTGTATGCACAGGCACTCTCCTGACATCAAATGAGGCATTTCCCCCAATGATCCCTTCAGTAGTCTGCCCATGTAGGCACAAGCACTTTACTGACTCCAAATGAAACATTTCCCCCAGCAATCCCTTCTGCAGTTTGTCCATTTAACACAAGCACTCCTTTCTCACCAAATGAGAAATTTCCCCCAACGATCCCTTCAATAGTCTGTCCATGTATGTGCAAGCACTTCACTGACTCCAAATGAAATATTTCCCAGAACGACTCTTTCAGTAATCTGCCCATGCATGCACAAGCATATCCCTGACACCAAAATGAAACATTTCCCCAAGTGATCTCTTCAGTAGTATGTCCAGGTATGTACAAGCACCAAAGTGAAACACTTCCCGTCTGATTCCTTCAGCAGTTTGTCCACATATGTGCAAACCCCAAAATGAAACACTTTCCCCACCAATCTCTTTAACAGTATGTCCAGTCACCAAAATGAAACATTTCCCTTAATGATTCCTTCAGTTGTCTGCCAGTGTTTGCACAAACACTTCACAGACACCAGATGAAACATTTCCCTGAATGACCCCTTCAGTATTCTGCCCATGTATGCACAAGCACTTCACTGACACCAAATGAAATGTTTCCCTTCCCCTTGCAACTCAATATTCTTCTGTTAAATCGCTGCTTACTGACATAAGTTCAGGGTCGTTTACACATTTGATATGCAAATGACCTCATTATAGATTCATCTCTATGAATCCTACTGATACACAAATGTGTAATGTCCCTTATCTGAGTATCAGCTGCCCCTCCATTGCTTATGCCTTAAGCAGCATATTTTTCTATAGGGAGGTGTGTTTATAAAAAGGCCTCCGTATTTATGTATTTATCCTTAAAGTCTGTGATTTACACAAACATGTAGTGCCTCTCTTTGTGGATTACCGCTATGAAAATGCAAAGCCCTAGGCTACAAATACTTGCCATAGTCTAAAAATTAAATATCTGTCTATATTTGGTGACTTCGGTCCTCAATGATTTGGCAGAAAAAAACACAAATTTTATGAGGAACAAACCAAAAATATGACGCAAAAATCTGGAAATTCTGCTACAGTCTGGACGGTTGAAAAGCATGATCAGTTGTGACTAAATTGTGTTTTTTCAAATAGTTTTGCATCAGTTGTTTACAGGGAAAAATGAAATATTTTGTTTGGTGGCATTATCAAAATGTAAAATATTGACTATGTGAAATCAGAGACTAAAGAGGCTATTTAAGATAAGCAGTAAGACTACTGGCAATATTAGCTTAGAATTAATAAACAAAATGGTGAATTTAAACTATACAGAGGTGCTGGGGTTAACATTTTTCCAGAAAACACTTTTAAAGCCTTGGGGATGCAAGCAGAGAAAATAATTTATTATGCACATAACTGGCTTATTCAGGAATAAAGTAATGCCATGGAGTTAAAAGCTCCTGAACTGTGAATATAAATATAAAAAGTATAACATAATTTTTCAAATAGCAGCAGTATCTCAGGATGGTAAACAATAAGAGACACCTCATGGGGATATATGAATGCAGGCAAAAGAGGTACCTTAGGGGATTATGGATGCCAATATTTATTATAATAATATGTCGGGGAAATGTTTCATCAGGTGTCATGGGCACCAGACTACCTCAGTACTTTCATGCCACCCTTAAGAGCACTGTTCCTGGGCTTCAGAGAATCATCAATCAGCTTATTCTTCAATTGCAGGTCAAATAAGTTCCCTTCAGGGATTTCCTTCCAAACATTTTATATTTTATTTAAAAGTACTGCTAGGTTCGTTTGAGAATACCAGCATTTAGTGTTATTTTTAGTATGTTTTACAAAATGGCAATTAGCGGTTGTTTGGCTGTCTAGCCAGGGCTGGTTGAGTATTTAATTAACTAGTTCTGTGGAAAGGAGTACTGTTTATGTAATTTTTTGTGTGTTTTAGAGACTTGTGTACTTTAAGGGGAATTTGGTGCTTTTGTATACCTTATGACAACTTACTTAGATTGCCAACTCCTTCCAGCACTACTTACAGTGGTTCAGACTTTTTCCTCAGCTGTAGAATGGAGCACATTAAAAGTAACATGATTCCCACTCCCATAAGACCCAAGAAAATTAAGTGTAAGTAGGAGCCCTTGCCTATACCTATGGGCTTAGTCATTTCCTTAGCTGCTAGTGGGAGACTTTGCTGTGGCCATTTATTATTCCTCAACCACTTTCTTTTTTCCCCAAGATCCCTCAAGTGTAGTCTCTTCAGCCTGTTTGGACTAAGGGTAAGCCATGTTCCCTGTGGCTGTTTGGTTATCCTTACCAGGCAGTCACTGTCTTTGTTTTTTTGAGAGCCAGTGTGGAGTGAAGAGACCTGTACCGTGGGATAAGGTACCATCCTTGAATTGTTCCCCTTCTTGGGATTTTCCTAGAAAGAAGAAGCAAAAACTTAATCATATTTCTTCTCATCCTATTCCCGTTGTCCAGGAACATTTTATTTCTCTGGCTCAATAATTATTACAGGCTTTAAAACCTTTGCAAAATAACCTAAGTGGTGTTAAAATAATATTGCTCCCTCAAGTACAATTGTTTCCCTCCTGTCATCAAATACCTACCCAGGACGTCATAGGACCAGTGCCACCAGCCCTGTTGGGCAAAGGGTTTATTCTAGAATATTTGTGGTACGAAAGAAAGAGTTTTCATGGAGACCAGTGCTAGCTCTTCCTAACCTCAACCAGTTTGTTAAGGTTCCAAAGTTCAAAATGTTGACTCTGCAGATTCTGTCACCTCTTATTTTTCATTCAACCTTTTTACACTTGCAGGTGCTTATCATCATGTTCCCATTGCTACGGAATTAAGAATGTTCTTAAGATGTTTCTGTTCTGGATCACATTATCAGTTATTGCCCTCTAGATTATCTACTGGGCAAAGAGTGTTTATACACTAGCTTCAAATTGTGGCCCACTGCAGATCCCACAGTATACACATTTTATTTATTTAGAGGACTTGTTTTGCTTATCTTTGCAGAGTTTTTCCAAATGTCAGGACTCCCATACATGGGTAAGAAACTTCCTGGTCGACCTAGGCTTTTTGATCAACAATCAAAAGTCATATCTGATCCCTTTTCAATGAATTGCCTTTCTAGGATGCCTTTTGAGCTTCTTCTTACAAAAGGCATTCCTCACCCAGGAGAAAGTAGATCTCTATCTGGAAATTTTCCTGAACTTCTCACATTAGTCTCAGACTTCTACAAGATAAATTCTCAGGATTTTCAGGTTCATGGCTTATATGATTCTCATAATCCCTTCTGCCAGATTGCACATGAATAAAATTCAATGGCTTCTAAAAACTGCTAGGACTCAAGATGCTCAGCCATTAGACTTCCAGATTCCAATTTTGGGTTTGTGAAGAGAGAAATTATTTGGTGCACAGAGCAAACCATCCTGAATCCAGGTCTGATTTTTCTCTCTCACCCCCCCTCCCCCATCTGTGATGACAAATGCATCAGATTTTGCATGGGGACCAGTATCAAAAGGGGTAAAAGTACAGGGCCTTTGGAGCAAACAAGACAGACCATAGCACATCATTGTAAATGAGATGTTAGCTGTGGCTTATGGTATATAATATCTTTATCACTTGCAATCCTGTGATCCTCAGAACCTTTGCAGGTGATTACAGACAACACTACAGTGATGTGGCATTTTTGCAACCAGATGGGCAACAGGTCTTGCCCTCTGTGCAGGTTGACTATGACAGCTGAGGTCAAAATTCAGCACAGTTTAACAATCCAAGCTTCATATATTCCATCAGAGCAAAATGTAGTTTCAAGTAAGCTTTGAAGGAGCAGAGAGCTTCACAAATGTAAACTGATTTGGGGATCTCCAGGATTTTATCCATTTGTGGGGAAAACTTCAAATAGATTTGTTTGCCTCCTATCTGAACAGAAAACTAAGCAATTTTTTTTCCAGGACTCCTTGTAAACATGCCTGGAAAACAGACACATTCTCTTTTCCTTAGACAGGAATGCTGCTGTATACATTTCTACGCTTTCCATTGATATGCATGGTCATCTTGAAAGTCCAGAAGAACTCTTCAAAGATTATTGTGGTGACTCCCTTTTGGTTCAGGCAACAGTGATTCTCCCTTCTCATAGAACTAAGCAAGGGCAATTACTACAAGCATCTTCACAGACTGTATCTACTCAAACAAGACAGGGGGGAGTTTGATACACCCCAGTCTGAAGCAACTACAAATAACTGCCTGGATGATTCGGTTTTGATACATTTTAGGCACCTTGTTTCTGAGGATGTGCAGCTGGTACTAAAGGGGGTAAGAAAGCCTTCTACTAGGAAATCTTGTGTAAGTTTAAAAGATTTGCTAGTTGGTGCCACTAATAACCAGGTCCCACTCAGCATTTCTGTAACACTTGTTTTATAATATTTCAATATTTGTGTAAATTACTATCCTCTGGCCTCTGTTATTCCTCTGTCTAGGTTCATTTGTCAGCCATTTCAACATGTTTGCCCATGGATCCTTCCCTTTTTTCCTAAAACTTTGGTCAAGCATTTTCTGAAAGGGGTTTTACACATAGGACCACCTCATAAACAGGTAGCACCTACTTTGAATCTTAAGGTTATGCTGGAAAAGTTAGCACTCTCTCCTTTTGAACCAGTTCATCATTACTTGGAAGACTGACTTACTCATTGCTCTGACTTCTGCAAGAAGAGCATCCGTGTTGCAAGTTCGTATGGTGGGTGAACCATATTTGGTATTCCATAGAGACAGAGTAACTTTTAAGAACAAACCCCTCATTCATACCAAAAGTGGTTTCTGAGTTCACATTGAGTGAAGCCATTAATCACTCTGTTTTTTTCCTGACCCAAAAAATCAGGGAGAAAGGATTCTACATACTTTAGATGTGCATAGAAAACTCAGGTACTATCTTAACAGAACTACATACTTTAAGAAGGTTTAACTGTTGTGAAATCTCCTGTAAAGAGACAATGAAATGACAACCCATGCTAAAACAGACTATTTTCAGATGGTTATCCCTTCCTATTACCTTTTGTTATTCCCACCATAATAAAACACTTCCAGGCACAGTCAGGGCACATTTTACCACAGCCCTGTCTTCTTTGATGGCATATAGGAAAGACATGGACCCTAGAAGCATTCTACAGACAGCTACTTGGTCCTTTGTACATACCACTGCAAAGTACTATAAATTGGATTCCTTTTCCAGGTCCAGAACAGGATTTGATAGGACCATTCTTCATAGGCTCCTGGATACTAATCCTGCCTCCCAGGTGGGATAAACTATGGTAATCTACCCATATTGCAAAGGCTACTGCACCAGTGATTTATGGTGAACACAACACAGTTGTGTAAGTTGCACTTACCATAACAGTGGATGTTCAATTAAGTCACTAATACAGTAGCTAAACTCACCCACCCCATCCTCCTCTCCATTTATATAGTTTTTGTTAAAGGTATGGGTTCCTGTCTTTACCCTTTTTTTCAAGATTAAATTCATCTGTTGGCAAGAAAATCCAGAAGTATTTTGGTACCCAGGCTGCTGTTTTCTCCACTGTCAGCTTGAGCTAGCAGCAGCTGCTGTGGCAAGTGTGTGGTGTGAGCCATAGGTTTTGGAAGACTGTCCAGCTCTCATATCCCTGGCAGGATATAAACCATATAACAAAGACTACTGCAGCAGTGATTTAATCAAACATCGGCTGTTATGGTAAGTGCAGCTTATGAAACTGTACTTTCCTCAATAACATAACATGCTGAAATGTCTCTGTAGAAGGATTTGTAAGTCTAGACATCAATTAAAGAACTCTCAATGAAAATGGATAGTTTTTCAAAGTAAACACGACAATGGTATTAAACAAATTGAATTGTTGAAAAAAATGATTCAGAAACAAAATTCACAAATACAAGGCATAGAATGTGCCATAACTGACATTGATGGAAGATTAAAAGAAGATGAATTACAAGCCAGAAAGAAAACCATGAAAATAAAGAAAGGAAACATAATATGAGAAAGAATATTTGGTCCTTCCAAAAAAAAAAAAAAACAAAAAACTGAAGGTGAAGTCATAGCTTCTTTTCTGTATTCATGGATACAAGTTTTTATACATCTTTAAGAAGAGCTCTTTTATGGCACACAGAGAGCCTATTAAGCAATAGGCAGACCAGCTTCAACAAAACCTTTAACTACACCATGATATATTGTAATAAAATTCTTATTTTTCTTAGACAAGCAGCCAGATTCAAAAACAGCAAGGTCAAGGCCTAACCTGAAAGTGGGTCAAAATGTCATTATAGTTGACAATCATTATAACACAAAAACCCTTGAAAAGGTAAGAATACTGGCGCCTGATTAAACTTTTAAAACAAAACAATATAAAAGTTAATCTATTATACCCAGCAAAACTAAAAATATTCCCTCAGTCTGGCACCAGAATCTTTAATGAATTAGAAGGAACCTCGTCATTTGCAATAGTCTTATAAGATTACCTGAAGACATTGACTGGTCCACTGCTTAAGTAAAGAACTTCCGAAAAAATGAACAAGAACTATCAGCAAAAATGAACAACAACAACAAAAAAAAAAATCATCATCCATTTCTTCATCCTTCAAGCACAAGAAAAAAACTTGATCTAACTTTGTTTAATTAAATAAAAGATTCCAATATTAATTTCTTCCCTTCTGAGATATTTTGACAACTGTCTTCATGTTTTATATGCATAAAGTTTGGGAATGGAATTTAAAAGTTAAATGTTCGAGATATATCAGGCATGATTTGTCATGCAGTGACATACTTCACTACTTAAGTGGGGGAGAATCTTCAACCTCTGTAAGATAAAACATTGTGTTAACTTTTGTCATTATTTAATTTAATATATATTTAAAGTTCTTACTTAAAAGCTGCAGATATTACCACATAGATAAATGTAATATTTAGTTATTTTAATTGATATTTGTTTTAACATTGTCAAGTTATTAACAGTTAACTGTCTGAAATTTAAATTAATTTATTTTAGGTCTAGACACCTTGTTCTTTTTGTCTTTTATACTGACTAAATAAAACTTTTGTAATAAGAAATTATCTTAATAATTGCCTCACATCTTCTCTTCCTAGTAGATTTATGTGGGAAATTCAATCTAAAGAAAAAAAAAGGAAAAATGGTTAACATACCATTTGTAAAGTTCTATTTTCTTCCCCTACTTTAGGCACAAGACAATCTCTTTTGAATCTGCCCAGCTTCACAAACTGATCCAGCTAAGATCTGGCTATTCAGGTGTATGCATTAGGAATCAGAGATGAGGAAGTCCCATCCTTTTGTTGTAGAGAGAAGGATGTACTTTCTTTTGTCCAGGGATCAGCTTCTTCCCTCTAAAGTCCAGTTAGAATTGTAAGGTACTGCTGCTTTCAAAATAACATTCCATGACTCTGAGATCAATGGTTAGAAGGTTAAGTAATATTTCAATAGTAAAGCTATGGCAAAGCCTTTCCTTATATGTCTAACATCTCACATTGCTTATTTAGCTTTGTCAAGTGTTTTTTTTTTCTGTAGGACCAGTGACTCATACATTTCTTAGATTTCCAAGTTTAGCACTGAACAGCGCTTGGACAGCTTCTTTAACAGAATGGAATAAATCGCTTTCGACGAATGAACTGTCTCCGAGCTGATTACTTACCATTTAATCTTGCACTAAGATTTTGAAACAGAGCTTAGAGCTGAGTTGTTTTTAATCTCCTTTTTTTGCAGGTTCACCCACAAAGAAGAACCCAAGTTTGCTAAAGAACTGATGGGAGACAGCTGGACAACCTAGCCCAGATCAATAAGGGGACCATTCAAATCGACATTTACACAGCGACTACAGCCCCAACTATGTGCATACCAGGAAGCACTTGAGAGCCTTAATATCCACAGGAAGACAAACTGGGCTAAGCTGTCTCTAAACTGTTCTTTTGTCTTTACATTTTAAGGGTAGTTTATTTAATAAATCCTTTTACAATAAATTCTTCACGTTTCACTAGATACTACAGATCCGGGATTCGGGTACTTTCTTTGATTTTAGCAGAGAGTTGAGTGAGTTCACAATTTTGTTTAGGCATTTTTCCCCTCCCCTGGGAAGGGCATTACTGA
Source organism: Protopterus annectens (assembly GCF_019279795.1). Lineage (NCBI taxonomy): Eukaryota > Metazoa > Chordata > Ceratodontiformes > Protopteridae > Protopterus > Protopterus annectens. The sequence continues at coordinate 475,340,479 of NC_056730.1, forward strand.
CTCCACTGGGGCACTGCTTTTTTCTTGGACTTTAGATTTCCAAGTATAGGAAATGTAGCAATAACATTAAATATATATAAGGAGAAACTGTGATGTTTCGAAGGGGCAATGGGAGAGCTAGCCATAGTGAGCTATAAGCGAGTAAAGCTAATAGTGAAAACATTTTACCAGGCTTTGGATTATTCCCATGAGAGATGGCTTAGCAGAAGCACAGTAATATTATTGACCCTGAAAGCGGAAATAAAGCTTAAATATTGTTGCTTTCTTGTGATGTGTTTTATTACAATTTACAGTATTTTTATCCAAAAATATTCCTGCATGACACTCCTGGAAATAGTAAATGCCACAAAAAGGAAAACAAATGACTTGTAACTTCTCCACAACATTCATTTGTACGGGAAATCCATCAAGCTCTTTTGTCCTCAATACCAAGTAGGAAAATGGACTTCATCAGAATGAAAGACCTTCTAAGAACCTTACTTCTTAAATAACCTTGCATGCTACTAAATTATAATTACAAATATATATATATATATATATATATATATATATATATATACACACACACACACACACACACACACACACACACACACACACACACACACACACACACACATACATATGTGTGTGTATGCATGCTACTAATGTTCACATATTTGTAATTATAATTTAGCAGCATGCACGTTTAAAACACTCAAAATAGATGGTCATTTAACCCTGATGGGATGATGGGATTTAATTTCAATTGCCACATTAGATCTCAGTATTCTATTTTATTTTCCCAATATCCAATATAAATTTCCCATAATCATAACACACAACAGAGAGTCTATATAATGCATCATTATTGTGTTTCCTCCTGATATCATAATTCTTCTTTTTCTTTAGGCTTTTTCCCGGTTAGGGGTCGCCACAGCGGATCACCTGTCCACTCATGATTGGCAGTGGAGTTTTATGGTGTCGAGTTGCCAGCCCTGCGCCTAACCTTCCACAGAAGGCACACACATGCACACACTCACACCTAGGGCCAATTTAGAGTGTCCAATCCACCTATAGCATGTCTTTGGGATGTGGGAGGAAACCGGAGCACCCGGAGGAAACCCACGTGACCACAGGGAGGACATGCAGACTCCACACAGAAGGCACCCCAGCCAAGGATCAAACCGGAGAACCTCTTGCTGTGAGGTGGCAATGCTAACCGCTGCACCACCATGGCCACCTTTCCTACTGATATCATAATAATGTTCTTAAATGTACTTCTGCAAGTTCTTTGTTTTACCTGCATAACATGAGCTGCATTTAACACAAATAGCAATTAAACCAATTTACTAGTGTAACAATTAGAACAATGTGTGAACTTGATAGGTGAAATATGGTTCCTAATTAGTGTATACTGTCACCTCTGGACACATGCTTGCACTGATTACAGTGCTCACAGTTTCTTGTATTTCTATATTCAGCATGCATGTTACTCACAACATTATCTTTCTTGTATTCAAAATAATTTCTCAGATTATTACTCTTCTTGCACACAAAACATGATTAGTTTCCTAGGAAATCCTATCTCATCATCACTATTAAAAACAGATGGATTTTTTAAGATAACATTCTTAATGCTATTAACCTCCAGATGGTACCTCAATATCATTGCTTTATTAAAGTCATTTTTTCTTTATTAATGTTCTTAATATTTGTCTCAGCTAACTCTTTCCCCAACAAATGTACAAATGTTGTGCTCTTGCCTCTGGAGATTTCATCCTTCATTTTACATACCAGTCTGTGTGGGCATCCTGTTTCTAGAATCATATGTACAAGTTTCATACTTTCCACTTATAATCTTCATCATATGCTATCATCCCTGCTAATCTAACAAACTGTCCTTTTACTAGACTTTTCCTCTGAGTAAATGGGTGACAGCTGTTTAAATGCAAGTAGGCATGTGAGAAAGTAGGTGTTTTATAAATATTAGATAAAAAAATTATGTTTTTAACATATTGTGACATCCAAGTATTCTACATGATCTGGAGAATATATATGTGTAAGCCTTAAAAAAAAATCATCTACTTTAGATATCAAATATTTCCAAAATACGCAGATTTTATCCAACTATCTCTCATACAAAGTCCAACTGGTAACAAAGAATGAATGCACAATTTTCCTCCGAAAACTAGATAACTGTATTTACATAAATGGGTGCAAAAGCTGCCTCCAATGCCATTCATTTGTCTGTTGAAATATCCACCATCAGAGTAAATGTAATTGTTATAAAAATAATTCCAGAAAAATCTGATATAATTAATATATCTTAAGTGGACAAGAAACTGCATTTGATTAAGGCATCTGAAAATATTCTTTAACCTTCTTCTTGGGGTGTAGAAGAAAGCTGATCTTTTATATCTACATTGAGAAAACCCAGATCATCATGATAAAATTCATCATTATCTAATAAGTTGAACAATTCTGGAGAAATCCTACCTGTAATAACAAGTCATTTAAATTGATAGTCAATATGTCTGTATGCCACATCTATTTTTTTTTGTATACTGGGCTATATTTGTCCATGTCATACAACATATTAATTTTGTATTTGAAGGATCCCACTATGCAAACTATATTTGGTAACAAACCTGAAATTAAAGAGTTAACTTGGCCAACAAGATAAAGATACAAGTTGACTACTGAGTTGAAATTGACATTTAAATACAAAACATGCTTTATTGGTTTTTAGGTAAGTACTAGGCTAGCTGCCCTTGAAGGTCATTTTAAGCCTAGCCAGTTTTCCCTTTTGTGCTCAAACTGACCTATCTCATCTGGTTAGATACTGTCCTTAACTATCCTTTGGTTAATAATTATATATTACTCATAATGAGAATAACTGGGCTCTTACCATATATAATTTGAGGGACCCATGCATGGGATAAAGCAATTAGGAGCTGCCTCTGTCCATTAGTAGTAAAGGAGGCAGTCTTGGGGTAAGTTTTCTGTTTCCCATCCACAGATCTAATTTGCACTTCAGTAGTTACATGGATGAACTTTGTTTTGTGTGAATAGGGAGTCTATTCCAGAGCAGTGGTATCCTCTGAGAGATATATCTGACCCTCCAAACCATTCTGTTGACGTTGCAGAAGAAGTTAAAATCCCTAGACTAAGTATTTCTTATGCAATCTGACTTGCTGATGTGCAGTAAATCCATCAGTACTAGGTCAAAGGATGTCTTGAATGCCAGATAAAAGTCACCTCTGAGTACTCTGTAGGATACCAAGTATAATGACAGGGCTCTGAGTCAGTCCATGTAGGACATCTTGTTTAGGCCTTGTATCCTTTTAGTAATGTATCTCTGTGGGTGTTCCAATTGTTGCATGTGTCTGGACAGATACATGCCAAAGGAGGCATTATATTCAATGATTGGCCTAATGATGGCTGAGTAAAGGGGGACAATGGCATCCGTAGGTCTAGACACAATCCATTTGTATATAAGATGTGCAGCATAGAAGGACTTTCTTACAACAATGGGCACATATTGGTCAAAAGTTAGGTTACTGCCCACATAAGTCCCTAAATCCCAAATAACTGGGTCAAATCTTAGGGGTGTGCTGTCACTATGGTAGTTCCCTGGGGTAGATGACTTCCCAAAGGATACAGTAATGCAGTTTTTGTCATTAAGATTCAATCCATGATTTTGGCACCAGTTTTTTTATTTGGGACAAACCTTCCTTCAGGATGGATATGTCATTTGGGGATTCAATGACTGCTCCTAGCTTGCAGTCCTCTGCAAACTTTGCCCTTTGTCACCCAGACCCCTTTGGTATTGGCTTTTACTTCAGAAAAGTAGATGCCAAACAGGAGAGGAGAGGAAAGGTCCCATCACAGAACCCTGGAAGACTCCAATGGTAACTGGTCGCTTTGTGGAGATAAATTCCCCTGTTGTAATTCCCTGCTTCCTATCTGTGAGTCAGTTGGCAATCTAGCAAGTGATATAGGGGCTTATTCATAGTTTATTTAGTTTTACTACTATGCCTGAGTGGGGAGATGTGTCAAAAGCTTTGGGCAGGTCGAGTTATGCGATGTGTACCATTTTGCCTTCATCCATTGCTTTGGTGAATTTTTCAAAAAATCTACCAGGTTAAGTAAGCATGACTTGCTGTGATGAATCTAGTGTTGTTAATCGTGCTACATGCTATTCGAGATACATCCAGGAATATTGTCAGTTCTCATTGATGCAGTATTTTTAGCTTTTGATAGAACTTTTAGGGCTTGATCTTTTGTGATTGTTGGAGGATAGCTAGTTTCATACATATATATATATATATATATATATATATATATATATATATATATATATATATATATATATATTTTTTTTTTGTTAAACAAGAAACAGCTTTATTGAATTTTTACTTATGACATAGACAATCATATATTTATATAAATGAAAACAAACCATATTGCCATATTTTCAGTTGCAAATATTATGTATCACATATGATTTTATATATAGTCCTGTCCATCAAACATTACCTAGCTCATTCAATTCCTGCCTTTCCTTAAACCCAAGTCCTCCTCCAAACATTGTTCTGCAAGTATTGCTCCCACAATTTCCATTTTTTTCTATGAACATTTTCTCCTACCATTTTTCTAAAGATCCCACTTCCAATTATTGTATCTGTGCTGCTATATTCACTACTTATAGTACGATTGCTTTAGACTTTGATTTCAATTTTCTAGTAATTGCATTTTTGTCAGCCACCAGAATTAAACTCAACAAGGTCTTACTATGTCTAGGCAATTGTGATTCTGTATCACAGTTCAAAAACATATTTCCTTAGTTACACCAATTTGATCACCCTGTATTTCTGACAGAATAGTCTGCATGGGGAATTTTAAGTCTGCCAAGTCATAAAAATATATTCGATTGCCTTTATTTTCCCAATCATACCTCCAACATTTGCAATCTACCTGAGGAAAAATTCTCTGGAGTCTGGTTAGGGTATAAAAAATACCTATGCAAACACTTCCAAGCAAATATCCTAAATCTTCTAGACTTTGTTGCATATTTGGGAGCCATATGTGTAGTATATCCTCCCATTGTTTCTTTGTGAATTGCTTATCCATTCTCTCTTCCTAATCCTATCCAACTTCCTCTTATCATGCAATATTTTATATGCCTAACTAATTATCCCTTTTTTAAAGCAGCCTCTGTTCTAGATTCTACTAAAAACATTACCAGTGTTGGTCTTTCACTTAGGATCCCTATTTCTCTTTGCTTATACTATGATATCACTCCTTGACAGGGATTCTGCAGTCCAAATGTATTCTTGGCCTGTTACCATTCTATTGCCTTTTCCAGTCTAATTATTTGCTACCAATACCTTGGTTCTTTTTCCTGTTTTCTCCAGTAAATTCCAGACCCCTCTTGCCTAGTGTCTGTATACCTAATTGCAGTCATCCCTATCAGCAGAATCTCATTTCTCCATTCCTGTATTGGCTTAGTTCTTAGAATCCTTTCTGCTACTTTATGAATATAATATTATGTATGGTTATTGTTATTCTCCATAAGGATCTGCATCCAAAATCTCAATCCTCCTTATTTCTTCAGCCTCCCCCTGTTTCATCATAATCCATTTTTACTTTGAATTATAGCTTTCTGCTTGTGCTATGTACATGATACTTACCTGTGTAGCTCTGAAATACCCCTTTAAATCAGGTAGTACAAAACCACCTTGTTCTACTGGAAGGATTACCTTATCCCGCTTGACTCTTGCCGTCTTCCTCTCCCAGATATAATCATTCAACTCTTTAATTGTTATTCACAACTTCTCTGGTTGACAAAAATATGCCAGGCATGTGTATAAAACTAAAGGGAATAATAACATCTTCACTGCTTGTATCTTGCTATCCATATCCATAAAACAGAGCTCCCAGTTTCTCAGATTTTATATTATCTTTTGTTTGGTCACTTACCACATATCCATAGCTACCATAACAGAATAATTTAACCCATACTCCTAAGTACTTCATTTTATCATGTCCCCATGAATATGGGTATTGCTGAACCAATTTGTGTGTGAATACATAGTTTACAGCTATTGCCTGTGTTTTATCTTCATTAATATTGTATCCTGAAAAGACCTGAAACCATCTCAGAATGTTCCACAACACTGACATTTCCTTTTCTGGTTTTATCAAGTACAAGATAACATCATCTGCAAATAAAATCAACTTTTCTTGATTACCATACCTGTTATATCATTGAATTTCTGAGTGCCTGATTTTCTTTGCCAATGGTTCTAAATATAAAACAAATAACAAAGGGGGAAAGAGAATATCCCTACCTGGTTCCACTGTTCAAACAGAACTCATCAGAGAAGAATCCGCCACTTTAATTTCACATTATTGTGTCAGGGAATGTATATGTTTCCTTTGCCCTACTCGTAAAACCCCACCTGACTCTGTTGAATGCTTTCTCTGCATCAAGACCCACCAACAGTGGTATTTTCTTACATTCTGCTTCCCTCTGAATTATCATTGTTCTATTAATGTTGTCAAATATTTGCCTTCCCTCCCGAAAACCACATTGATCCATATCTATCAATTTTGGCATCACCATCTTTGCCATTCTTTTAGCCATTATAGACATAATCACTTTATAGTCACAGCTTAGAATTAAAATGGGCTTATATGAAACTGTATCTGATGTACCATCTTTAGGCATTGTAGGCACCACAGCTTTCTTCTCCTCCTCTTAAAATACCTGTACAGAAAACCTTCCAGATCTTTACCACTTTCTTCCCTCCTAGCTTCCAAACTTTCGCAGGAATACTATCTATTCCTGGAGAATTTCCTGTAGATTGGTTATACATCACCATTTTTATCTTATCACCTCCTATCCTAACTGTTAGTAACTTACCTCTCAACCTCTTAGCACAAGAAATCTGGACAAAGCCATAAATAAAAGTGGAACAAAGGCCCAAATATAAGGGCAGTTTTGAAATATTATAGGTTCATAGGTTCATAGGTGTGTACTAGGCTAATGGCCCTGGAGCCTTTATAAGCCTAGCCCATAGGATTACCCTGGCATCGTGCCACCCGACCTTAGTTTCCAGTGCCTCTGTTGAGTAGAGCCACTGAAGTGATCCCCGGGGTGAATTTTCTATTTCCCATCCACTCATCAAGATTTCTCTTGAAGAGGGCCAGTGAGGTGCTGTGTTTGACATTTATGGGAAGTCTGTTCCATAGCATGGGCAGTCTCTGGGTTATGAACCTATCCCTCCAGCACGTTCTGTTGACTGTGGTAATGAGGTTGAGGTCTCTGGAGTGTGTGGTGTGGAGGGATTGGGATTTCTTTAGATGTAGCATTTCTAACAGAGCTGGGTCAGACATGGCTTTATAAGTCAAGCAGAGATCACCTCTAAGTAGATGATATAAAACAGGGAATAGTTGGATTTTTTTTTAGTCTGTCCATATAGGACAAGTGTTTAAGGCCTAGGATTCTCTTTGTGAGGTACTTTTGTGGCATCCCCAGTTGTTGCAGGTGTCTAGTGAGGTACATGCCAAATGGGGCATTGTACTCGATAAATGGCCTAATGAGGGAAGAGTAGAGGGAGACAATGACCTCTTCCTTCCTGGATGCAAAACCCTTAGTAATGAGATGTGCCACATAGAAGGACTTGTACAAAGTTTGAAAGTTAGACAGATCTTACAAAGTTAGAAAGTTGGTACAATAACAGGTTTTGCATTAACATGAATTTTATGAAGAATGTGAACTCTGGCACTCAAATTGCTGTCATTATTTTCCAACTTCACTCTTTAATGGTTTACCACTAATTTGCAAGAAAACCACAATTTTATGAAAAATGGACCAAAAATATGAGGCCAAAATCTGGATATTCTGGAAAAATCTGTACATTTAAGAGGCATGCTTAGTAATTGAGCCTCATCTACCTCTAACCTTGGCATATTTAATTCTTCCTTAAACATTTCTCGTTGTACTCTTTCTTGATTATCACATTTCTCTGCTTTATACAGATTTTCATATAATTTACAAAATATTTCTAATGCCTCTATAGGATCTCTGGTTATTTTCCTTGTTATAGCCTCACCAAGTTTGGAAACAAGCCTTTCTACTTTCTGTTGCCTGAGCCATTGTGCTAAAACCTTTTGACCTCTGGAGTTATTATCAAAAAACAGTTACATAATATCAATCCTTCTAAACTCATGCATATTGCCCAGGTAGTCTCTTATTTTCTCTTTTAGGTTCATAGGTAGGTATTAGGCTATCTGCCCTAGTGCATTTATAAGCCTGGCCAGAATGTGTTGGCTTTCGCCACACTTTTAGACTAGATTCCTGAGCCTCTGTCCAACAGGGCCATAGAAGTGATCCCAGGAGCAAATTTACGATTTCCCATCCACTCATCAAGATTTCTCTTGAAGAGGGTCAGCGAGGGGCTCTGCCTAACATGGACTCTTATTCTATTCCAGAGCGCGGGAAGCCTTTGGGATATGACTCTATCCCTCCAGCATGTCCTATTTCTTGTTGTGCTAAGGTTTAAATCCCTGGAGCGTGTAGTTCTAATGGATCTGGTTTTCTTGAGCTGGAGCATGTCCAACAATTCCGGGTTAGACATGGCCTTGTATGTTAGGCAGAGATCACCTATGAGTAGGCGGTAAGCAACTGAGTAGAGCTGGAGTTTCTTTAATTGAGCTGCATAGGGCATCTGTTTGAGGCCCACGATCCTCTTGGTGAGGTATTTTTGAGGTCTCTCCAGCTGTTGCAGGTGTTGGGTAAGGTACATCCCAAATGGGGCATTGTACTCAATTATGGGCCTGATGAGCGATTAGTAGAGGGGCACAATGACCTCTCTTGATCTAGATGTGAACCCTTTTGTGATTAGGTGGGCTATATAGAAGGTTTTTCTAACCACTTTGGCAATGTGATTTTCAAAGGAGAGGTTACTATCTACTTGGGTCCCCAGATCCCTGATTACTTCTTCCGTAATTAGTGGATTGTCTTCTATATGGTAGTTTGTGGGCACTTTGTTTTTCCCAAAGGGGATAACTATGCATTTTTTTGCATTTAGCTTGAGGCCATGATTCTGACACCAGGTATCAGTCTCCGTAAGGCCCTTCTGGAGGATGCTTGTGTCAGCCGGAGAGTCGATTATGGCTCCCAGTTTGCAATCATCTGCGAACTTGGTCAGCCACAGTCCTCCCGTGTTTGCCTGTACCTCAGAGAAGTATATACTGAACAAGAGGGGTACCAGGACTGATCCCTGTGGAACCCCACTTGTAACTTGTTTAGAGACGGACATGGCACCCGCAACTCTGACCATGTGAGTTCTATCCCTGAGCCAGTTTGCAACCCATCTTGTGACATATGGGTTGATATTTAAGCTGGTAAGCTTATTTATGATACCAGAGCGGGGTATTGTGTCGAAGGCCTTTGCGAGGTCTAGGTAGGCTGTGTGGACTACCTTTCCCTTGTCTAAAGCTTTGGTAACTGTTTCGAAGAAGTCAACTAGGTTTAAGAGGCAAGATCTGCTCTTAACAAAGCTGAATTGGGTGGGGTCCAGTGTTTGGAGGTTCCCAATGTCTTTGTTTATGAGATCCACGATGATGCGCTCCATAGCCTTGCAGACCAGGCTAGTCAGGCTTATAGGGCAATAGTTCCTGGGATCCGTTGTGGTGCCACCTTTGTGGAGCAGGATCACTGTTGCTGTACGCCATTCTTTGGGTACATAACCTGTGGTTGGAACAGTGAATTCATGTCAGGGTTTAGTTTGTTTTGGAGCTTGTGTATGACACAGCCCGGGATACCATCTGGTCCCATTGATGCTGTGTTTTTTACTTTAGAGAGGGCTGCTTTCACCTGTGTGTCTGTGATGCCTGGGGGACTGCATTCTTCTGGGATAGACAAAGGCCCTTTTGGGGGGGGGTAGGGGGGGAGTTTGCACTGAACCTGTCCGCCAGGATGTTGGCAATGTCTGTGGGTTCAGTGTATTTTGTGCCATTTTGCACCAGCTCAGAGCAGATCTGAGAGCTGCCACCCAGAGTTTTGATGTAGCTAAAGAACGCCTTGTGATTATCTTTAGAACCTTTGTCGATTTTTCTTTCGAAGCTGGCCTTTGATGATTTTATGAGGGATCGAAGTTTCTTGCTAGTACTGATCAAGGATGCCCTCCCTTTTTGGGATTTTGCCTTGTCATGTAATAGTTTCCTCCTTCTGTTGTATAGCTTATTTATGGCTGGGGTCCACCAGACTGGTCTCCTGTTCTTGGAGGAGTGAGTCTTGGTTTTACTTGGGATGGCATGACCCATGCATTCCTGTAGGTGCTCATATAGTGCATTTGTAAAGGATTCTGCAGTTTGGGTAGCATTTTCCATTAGCCCGGGGGATTTGAAACTTTCCACCTCGGTCTTGAGAAGTGTGAAGTTTGCTTTTGAGAAATTTTTCACAGTGGATTCCTTGGCTGGGGGTGGGGTCGGGATGTGGATGTGGATTGTGATAAGTTTATGGTCTGATCTTACCAATAAGGGATTTACCTCTGGTATGGAACATTGAGCCCCCATATTGGTGATGACCAAGTCCAATATGTTGTCCCCTCTTGTGGGAGTGGTGACCAGTTGTTCCATGGCATTTGAGTTTATAAATTCCAGGAACTGTTGGGCAAAAGAGTTGGGACTTGAGTAGTTTTCCCAGTCAATGTTTGGGTAGTTGAAATCCCCCAATATCATGGTGTTTGGTGAGACCTTCATATTCTCCAATGTTCTCAGGAATGCTGAGTGGGGATCCTGAGACAAGGTGGGTGATCTGTAGCAGGCTATGAACCGAAAAGCAGTTTTGCACATGGATGGTCTTCACTGCCTCGTGCAGTGCCACTAACCTGGAGGTGTGGGTATCCTTGATGAAAATTAATACTTCCCCCACCTTTAGTATTCTGGTCCGAATTCTGGGGCTGAAAGGAATGGTATGAGCTGAATCCTGGTAGTGCTAGGGTGCTCTCTGGAGCCTTGAACCAGGTTTCTTTTACTGCACAGATATTGATTTTCTCCATACTGAGGAGTGCCTTGAGTGCATGCATCTTGAGGTTTAGACTTCTGGCGTTGAGTAGCTTTACCCTTAGTTTTTTGTTAGTGGTATTGTCTATGGAGGTGGGTTTGTCTTTTGAGCCTTGCCTAAAAAGGCACTATGGGGGTGACAAGAGCCTTAGCCAGTATTCGAAAGCCTAAGGGTGACAGGTGCAAGCCGTCCCTGGTGAAGCAACGTGGCTTGTCTAGCATGTCATCCCAGACTGACAGACACTGGAACCCCTTTGAATGACACCAATACCTTAGCCAATTGTTAAAATTGATCATTTTGTCTTTATACTGCGGCATCATTCTTGGTGAGGGCAATATGCTACACTTTGCATTTGCACCTCTTCTTGTTCTGTGAGATTCCCCCTATTCTACAATACTTTAACCTTTGTCAGTCCCTCTAAATAATTCTTGTTATTCTGAACCATATATCTTTTTCTTTTGTTTATACACTATTTTTAAATTTCACTTTCATTTTATCCCACTCCCTAGCTATATTTTCTGAAGAAAGTTTTGTCTTTCCTAATAACTCCGAATAATTTCCATTACCCATTCCTTAAATTCCTCTCTGTTCAATAGATGAGTGGGAAGCACCAGTGTCTCATTTTTATTTCATTACCCTGCATTTTTATTTTAGTTATTATTGGCACATGATCTGAAATAGTTATTATGCACAAGTTCCTTGGAAACATAATTTCCATCTAGCCAAGCCCAGTTTTCGTACCTTGAGGAATAATATGTAAATTCTGTCTAAGCTCTTACTACTGAATTCACATCTTCCATACCAAATATTTTCTCTATTCTATTTTGTTATAGTTCCTCTTCTAGCCCCCCAATACATCCTCACTGTTGCAAATCAAATTCCAGTCCCCAATTATAAATAATATTCCCTGCTGAAAGCTAATTATTTCTCCCAGAATTTTCTTAAGCTTTACTGTAGCAGTTTTAGGTGTTATATAAATACATGCCAACTTAATCCTCCTCCCCTGCCAGTAGCCTCTGACTACTACAAATCTACCATTATTATCTTTTTTCCTCTTGTATCACTATTGAAGCTCCTCTAGCAATTAATATAAGTACACCCCCTTTCCTTTGTTCCATATATACCACCAAATAACTACCCTGAAATCCTTTCTTTATCAAATTCACATGCTTAGTTCTTTTCAGATGTGTCTCCTGTGCCATAACTATTCACACACTGCATTTCTTAATATAGTTCACTACTCTTTCTTTTTTGTATATACCTGTGAGAACATTCCTATTTGAAGATAATATGGAAAGTGTTGTCTTTATGGTAAGAAGTTATTATTCCCACCTGTTTTGTATAACAGCTTTTTTAAATGTCTAATTTCAGCTTTTGTGTTATATGAATACAGTAATGTTTGGCAAGTTGATCTGTTATGCAGTTGTTTTTTGTTATATCCATTTAAATCTATGTTACATGTTGCAATACTTTTTGTTTTTATGAAAACCTTCAAACAAAAAAAACACCCCCAGAACAACCCCATAACCTATTAACTTAACACAAACACAACAAACTTTGTACATCTTCAAATAATGAAGTTTAGCCCTCATAATAGAAACAATTGCCCTAGATTGACAGCTATGTTTACAGGGTTTAATTAACCTATGATGAAGGTTATTTGAACTAAGATGTGTTGTGCAGCCTGTGCTTCTACTTACACTAAGTGCTGTCTGTTTTTGTCTTATTTTTGTTCCTCTTCCTGGTTTAGAAAACAATATGAATGATTTCAGACAACAGTATTTTTTTAGCCATTGAAAGAACAAAGTATTGTTTTTATTGCCCTTATCGGATTGTCTCCATGGAAACATGAGAACCAGACACACAGTTGCCTTCAGCAGCAAGCTTCTCATTTTGCACTGTGAACATTTATTTGCTAAAGGAAAACTTTTCATTCCATTCAGTGTTCTTTTATTTACTTGCATGTACTTACAAATGTTGTTAGATCAAGTCAAAAGCCTTAATACAGTCCTTCTCCTATGCAAAAGTATGAAAAAGCATATTATTTTGCTTACATCTTGCCGCTTTACCTAGGAGCTTTTCTCTTTTTTCACTGCTGTGCCTATATTTCTTAAAACTGAACAAAAAGAAAGAAGTAAAAAAGGGTACCTGTTTACTTTAGTATCTCTATTACACGCAAAAATAACTGAAAAGGTTTTACTGTAAAACATGAAGGATATGTCATGTAAAGCCTTTCAGAATGCCACAGAAACTGTACTTTAATCAGATTTGAGCACTTTCATTATAAGATGTGTAGAGGAGCTTCTTCAGAAAAGTTACAGAACTTAATTACTCCATTTAAGAAGGCTCAATGATACCAAACTAATTCTTAAAGAGACACACCACCAAAAACAAGTATAACACACTTCGGGTTCATTCATCAATTTGTAAACTTACAATGTGCAGTAATAGCATCCTTTAAATAGAAGGATGTAAAACCTAATCTAAATTTAATAAATATTACGTAAAAACTCCCATAAATAATTAAAATATATGCAAAAAAAAATAGAATGTATGTACTACATCCAGAATACAAGAATCAAATAATAGCAGCCATACATTTTAAAATAGGCTTAATGCTAATAAAGTCATTAATACCTGGAAAGACAGTTGCATTAAGTAGGAGCTGCCAGAAAACCTCACATTGTTCCAGTTGAAGCTCACAGTCCCCTCCCTTAATGGGAACTGGGACTTTTTCTAAAATACTAAAGTTGAACTTCCTGAAATTTTTACATACCACAGAATGCTTGTAAAGGACATTAGTGGTTAGTGCTTTAGCATGAAGGTGCTGATAAACACTGGTTCTAAAGTGTCCTATAGTTTTGCCTACATAGAATGCAGGGCAAGATGAGCAGAAGGCATTGTAAATGACCCATTTTGTTTCACAATTGTAGTTTCCATTAACTGTAATCAGTGTAAGGTAACCTGTAACAGAACGTGGGTGCATAGTAAGATGAGCCTGCATTGTTTACAAGCCCTGCAACTTTTCATCCCCACATTCTTAATCATAATGTCATATGCTTTGTTGTTTTCCAGTAAACATTTAAAATTTTTACTATTTTTATAAACAAACCTAGGTTTTTGCCCCACATGGTTGATTAACCCAAGAGTGCCAAAAACTGTATTCCAATGACTGATTATTGCTTGCTTGAAGGAGTGAACATGCCTATTATATTGGATCACGGGCTTGCGATAAATTGTCATCCATCACTACTTTATGTTGTATGGGATAGAGGTTCCATAGAAGAGGCCCATAAACAGTGAATCTTTTTCCTGATATCCAAGTGAACAGCTCATCCAACAACTCAGTCCCAACTGGGTAGCCTCTATCTTTAAATAAGCCCCATAGCTTGACATCATTGTGGAACATGCTGCCATCAGCCAACAGCTTGCTTAGCCTGAAGAATTGGCCTTTTACTAGATTTCTCTTCTGCCACAGGGGGTGTTGACTGGTGAAGTGGAGATATGCATTTGAAAAAGTTGCTTTCCTAAAATTGTTGCCTTCATATCTGCCACACTCCATATTCTTGGTTATAGTAACATCAAGGAAGTTGATAGAATTCTTATTAGCCTGGTAGGTGAACTGTAGGAAATCCATTGAGTGGCTGAAGAAATCGATAAATTGCACCAATTCATCCCTACTGCCTTTCCATAAGAAAAATATATCATCCAAATATCTCATATAGCTCTTGACCTTGTCGACAAAGGGGGAGTTAAACACCATATTGGTCTCCCATGTCCACATCACCATGTTTGCAAAAATGGGGGCCAACGCTGTCCCCACTGCAACACCCCTATGTTGTTTGCATACCTCTCAACTGTCCAGATTTTTGCAGAATGTCCAGATTTTGTGCCTCATATTTTTGGTTTGTTCCTCATAAAATTTGTGTTTTTTGGGCAAATCACTGGGATGATCTGAGGAATGAAGTCATTAAATAATGACATACATTTGAGTTTTAGCCTTCAAAATCTTCAGAAAATTTATGTTAACACAAAACCTGTAAATCTAGCAACTTTCTATAAGAGCAATATTTGAAATTGATCCCTATTTTGGGGCCTTTGTCCCCCTACCCCCCATTTTCTTAGGCTTTGTCCAGATTTCTTGCACTAAGACATTGAAAGGTATGGTTGTTTGTAGAACTCACCTGCAAAGTAGACAAAATTGTTGGTGAGTAATATTTCTATGCATTGAAACACAAAGCTGGTGTCAGATCTGTTCAATTCAGAATATCTAACCATAGCTTCAAGGCACCAGTCAAGCCCTAGGTCATGAGGTATAACTGAAAAAAGATGCTTAATGTTGACAGTGACAAGGAAGACTAATAACTCCTTGAACAACAGATATGCCAGCATTTATATAGTCTTGACAGGAGAGATAATAAGACCGCCTTGGAGAGGCACGCACTTGTATGTGACCAGTTCAGCATGTTCAAATGTTCTATTCTTGAAAAGATTGAAGGAGATGATTTAAACAGAGACTAGCAAAATTTATTATTACATAAAGAACTGAATTGGCAGCTTCGGTTAGATGCCACTAGTGTTCTGGGACTGAATGAAGCCATTTCTACTATTAGGGAATTGAAGCACAGAGATTCTAAGATTTCATTTGTGATAAAATGTAAAGTTATTTTTTGATTTAGTTTGTGAATAACTAGTTTTGCAAACTTTATACTGTTTGTGCTTATCACTTTAAATTTACTTGGTGGGATTTGTTACATTTTTGTGGATTTCCTGCTTTAGATAGTGGGAGTGTCACTTTAGTTGGTTATGGCATTACAACCTTTTTATGTCTTTACTTTTTATTCTGAAGAGGTCTACCATTGCAGTGGACAAAAGCACTTAATTTTAAAGTTATTTTAAATAATGTTACACCAGATTTCCCAGTGCTGTTTCAATCTTTTATATGGATTACTTGAAGCTGCTGTGTATGATTGTTGGGGTTGCTTGCTTGGTTGGACTGGTGTACATTGAGTATTCATTTTCCACAAACAATTTACTTTCTCCAACTTTTACTACTTTGTCCTTCTGCCACAGTTTTGTCAGAAGCAACTCTTTCTGTTGGCAAGATTGCATCGTTACTGTTAGAGGTCTTGGCTGCTTTCCCATGGCCAGGTTTGGAGTATACAAACAATGTGCTGTTTCAGCTAACAACATCTGATGTGGAATACCAGTCCAATTGTTTACTTGTGTTTTCATAAAATGAATACAGTCTGTTCCTTTCAGTTTCTATGGTACAGCAGCAAATCACAGGTTTTCTCTATGTGCTCTGTCCTTGAATTCTACCATTTTTAAAACATCTCTTCTTGAGCATTCTCATATTTAGCCAGCCTGTTCTTAATTTTGACCTCTGATTTTTGCGATTTTATTGCTCATCTAAATATATCCTTAAAGCTTCTTCCATTTTTTTCCAGCCTTATGTTATATGGGGCTGCAGGGTACTATGCACTGCTATACAAGACTGTGTCTAGCATTGCTCATTCTTCGTAAATCCTTCAATGTTTTTTATTTTTATTTTAATCAGATCTGAACAATTTTGACTTATATTTTCATATAGATCACTGGATGTCATGCTTTGCAAAAAAGCTGGAGCTTGAACTGTTTTTGCTGAACAAGCTGCAGGTTTCTTTCCAGACAGTGTTTTCTCCTCACCTTTTGTGGTTGATTTTCTTTTAGGTTCTCTAAATTTCTTCTTTGATGGCTTCCAGGCAGTGCACTTACTAGCCAGTAACTGAAATTTACCCCCAAAGACAGATTATTTTCTGAGTTTCTCTTTCACACTGGGAGAACTGAAATTAGCTGCTACTCAGAGTACAGCCATCTTGAAAGTCAGTTTCAGGTATATCCTGAGGACTAGATGGAAGGGAAAGAGGGATAAAACTGGAGCTAAGTTTATCAGCCAGTAGGCTCACTATATCTTCAGCCTCAGTGTATGCAACATTATTTATAATCAGCTCAGCACATTGTTGCATTGTGCTTTTGCCATTATGAACATAACTAAAAAAGTGCCTTTAAAAAAAAACTATTTTATTGAATTTTACAAATAAACAAATATAAACATAAAATTTTTACTTGGATTTAACTTTTGATCTAGTACATAGCTTATAAAAACACAACATAACTAAAGTATTTACAAACACATCCACTTATCTATATTTCAAAAAACATATGTTTAAATCAAGGTTTCATGTTGTAATACATTCCTTTTTTAATAATTCTTGCAGACTAACCCACATACTATATGAATATATTATCTTGATGTTCTTAACTTAATTGTCCAAAGTTCCATATGGCATACATCTGTAATGTTATTTTTAAATTCATTAAATGTAGGTGGTGTATCTGAAATCCAGTTTCTAGTTATAGTTTTTCTGGCCACTACCAATATTGCCCATAACATAAGAAGTTTATTTTTTTTAATACTACAATGTATAGGTGTGTTAAAGAGGACCATAGATTTAGTTACAGTAAAGTTATCAGTAAATATGGCTTGTAAAAAGTTGTTTGCTTTTTCCCAGTAACATTTTAATTCCTTGCAGTCATAAAACATGTGTGTTCAAGCAGCATTTTTCTCTAGTTTACATCTTTTACATAAATTTTCTTTTTTAGTAATCTTACTCATTATAAGTGGTGTGTAGAATTCCCTATATATACATTTCCATGTATATAACTTCCAGCTAAGTGAAGAAGCTGTTTTACTAGCTGATTCTAAGATAATCTTTTTATCTTGATCATTTGGTTGTTCATTGTTAACAGAAATATAAAAGTTCCAAAAGCCTTCTGAATAGCTATGTTTCATCTCTTATTACCTTATATATTTGTGATAACTTGCCTTTGAACATAGTTTTATGTTGTATATTCATAACTAAATAGTTCAGCAACATTGGAACAACTTCTTTATTAGTAGGTGTTATTAATTCTAACTTACTTATGAGAAATTGCCTATACATTTGTAATTCTAACCAGAGTTTATTATCTAATTCAAACTCATGTATTGTCTGTTGTTTTGACTTCATTATTTATCATCAACTGAAACCAATTAATTACTTTTTTTTCTTTAAATAATAGTATTTTATAAGAATCATTAGAGGAAATTATTCCTTGTGTATAGGCTAAAGTGTATAAGAGGAAGGACTATTCTTTATATATTGGGTATCTATATATAAAGTTTCTAAAATTTATTATTATAGTTGAAATATAACTAGATGAATGTTTTGGAGTAATGTAAGTTATAAAAAGTTCTTTTAGTATCCAAATTAAAGGATTGTTTAATGTGTTTAATTTATAAGTTTGGGGTCTAATAAATGTGTCCATACCTATTATTTCCCAATATTCTTTCCATTTAGCTAAATATGTAGGATCCACTACTGCCTCAATCCTAACTCCTTATAGCCCACAATATACTAAACAATTCTAAATCCTGGCCATCTCTTGCAAATTCTCTGACATTTTATACTCCTCAGCGCCCACTAAGAAGTACTAATCAATACTTTCTTGAAGTTCATAAGCCAAACAAAACATTTGGGAAAATACTCTATTGTCACTCAGTTGCAAAAAATTGGAACACAATCCATTTAGCCCTTAAACTACTTAAAGACAAAAATGGCTTCAAGAAACAGCTTAAATCTTTTTTCCTATCAAATTGGATATGTTCATGCTCTAAACTAATACCCAAGAAACATTCAGGGATAACATAACTTAACTGTATCACTTTTAGTGCTCTCTCTTACTACTACCTACACATTTTTCCGTCATATGCCATACTAGTTAGCTCATGTTACACTCAATTCCTATACTCCCTTATTACTGTTCTTTAATTTATTTAACTTCCAAAGTTCACATGACTTTATCTGTATATTTACTTACTTCATGCCTAGTACCTTGGTTCAGCAATGTATTGACCTTAGTTTTACCATATTTCTGCTTAGTTTCTTGCCATACTATATGAACATTTCCATATATGCATTGTATTGTAATTCTATCCATTCTATATATTCCTTTATTGCATGTTATGTAATTACTTGAGAAGTATGTATACTGAAAATGTGATCTGTGTTTATCTTTGTTCTTACTATTTGTTTACTTAAACTTTTTGGGGAGCTTTTCTCCTCAGGTCTCTGCTGAAGAAGGGCTTCTAAGAACCCAGACAGACTAACCTGGTTAACAAATGTAAAAATAAATAAATAAATAAAATAAAGAAATTGTTTTAAGTATAGAGGAAATAGAATATAACTCTAGATCTGAAAAGACTATTCCTCTTTTTGTCCAATTACTTAGGTGACATTTTAGAATTTTTCTAGGTTTGTTTGGATACCATAGAAATTTTAAAATCATTGAGTTTAGTTTTATGTTTGTTTTGAAAGGAGTAATGATATTGACTAAATAATATATAATATTTTTTGGAAATATGATCATTTTAATTATTGTTAGTCTTTTTTACATTATAAAGAAGATTTTGTTCCATTTAGTTATTAAATATTGAATATTATTCATTATGTTATTATAATTGAGATGTATTATATTTTTATATTGTTAGTTAGTGTTATCCATAAATAGGTAAACTGACCTGAATCCAGGATGTATTTATGGTATTCATTTCCTAGATTCTTTTTATTAGGGTAAATGGGAAGAATCTTTGTTTTTTCATTGTTAAAAGTCAGGCCTGATATGTTCTGGAAGTTATCCACGGAAGCAAATAATGCAGAAATTGATGATATATTCCCATTTAGTGTGATGAGAACATCATCTGCAAAGAGCTGAATATTAGATGTTATTTCTGAGTTTATATTGAATCGTTCTATTTTTATTGGTTCTTATGGCATTAGCCCATGGTTTAATTATTAAAGTAAATAATAAGGGGGAAAGAGGACACCCTTGTTTGGTTCCTTTTAATATTGGGATGTTTTGTGAGATGTATGTACCTATTTTTATATATCCTTGGGTGCCTTTGTATAAGTATATTATTAAGTTTATAAAGTTCTCTGAGAAATTTAAATTTTTAAGTAATATAAACAAATAGTCCCAATTCACTGAGTCAAATGCTGAAGCTATATCTAAGCTTATTAAGATTGTCTTTTTTTCTTATTTGAGTAATCTATTAAAGTAAGTGTTCTTTTTATATTATCAAATGTATTTCTATTTATTATGAAATCAGTTTGGTTATCGTTGATTAAGTTTGGGAGATGTTTCTTCAATCTATCTGCATATATATTCATAAACATTTTGTAATCTACATTCAGTAGTGAAATGGGTCTGTAAGAGGAGCATTTTGTTGAATCTTTATTTGGTTTTACTACAGGAGCTATAAACATATATTTTCATGAGGGAGGGCAAATAATATCAATCTGAGATGCTGAAAACACTTTTTGTAATAATATTAAAGCATTTTTGGGCATTATTTTATATATTTCTGGAATAATTCCATCATTTCCTGGATCTTTATTTAATTTAAGTTTGTTAATCTGAGTCTGGATGTCTGTGAAAGAGATATTTTTGTCCATTAAGTCTACTTGTTGTTTGTTAAGACATTTATTAGTGTATTTATTTATACATCTTTTAATATTTTCTTTTGATTCTATATTGACTTCTTTATTATTAATTTTGTGGAAATAGTCCCTGAATTTTTCTAGTATATCTTGTATGCTATACACCTTTCTCTTCTTCTTTATAGAATAGATTTCTTTACTATGATTGTGTTTGCTGAGTCTTGTGGTTTTATTTTTAAGTCTATTTAAATATTTGGGGTTATTTGAAAATGACAGAAATGTGTGTTTTTCTAGACATATTATAGTTTTGTGACTAAGAATTTCTAAATATTTATTATTTAATATAATTATTTTCTCTTTTATGTCATTATTTATGTTATCTTTTTTGATTAAGTTTAAGGTTATCTAGTTTTTTCTGTAGCTCCTTCAATTCTGTATCCTAATATTTCATTTTGTTGTTATACCATTTCATTAGTTTCCCATGAAGATATGCTTTAAGGGCATCCCAAATGTATATCACTGATGTATCAGGGGTGGAGTTTATTTCTATAAAATCTTGTGTTTCATTTATTAAGAACTCCTTGAATTCTTCTAATTTAGTTATATATGCAGGTATTCTTCTAAACTGTACATTAAATATTGAGTTGATGTTTAATACAAAAGTTATGTAATTATGATTAGATATTTGATAGGAGATAATCATAAATTTAGTTATATCATTAGTTAATTGATTAGACATAAGAACTCCATCTGTTTTAGAGTAGGAACCATGTTTATTAGAAAAGAAGGAATAGGGTAATGATTTGGGCTCTACTAGGTTATTTATATCACCAACAAACAAGTAAAAAAGTCCTGAAGAAATTCAAGTAATCACCAGCCAAGAACACTTTAATTATAAATATCCTTAACGCTGAAGTTATACAGAGCGTTTTCATCTGAGTACCACCCAGACTTCTTCAGAAAGTTATTTCTGAAGAAGTCTGGGTGGTACTTGGAAGAAAATGCTCTGTATAACTTCAGCGTTAAGGATATTTATAATTAAAGTGCTCTTGGCTGGTGATTACTTGAACTTCTTTAGGACTTTTTTACTTGTTTGTTGGTGGTTTTGGCTCACTTTTTCTTATGTTATTTATATCATTTAAGTGAAATTAATTCATAAAGTCTATTAGATGTTTGGCTTGTGATGATATCGTTCTTTTGCCTTTAATACTAGTTTCATTTTCATTTAAGATGCAATTGAAATCACCTGCCATTATAATATTTCCTATTGCAAAGAGAATAATTTGATTTAGGTGTTGTTTAACAGTATTTATTCCTATGCCTAGAATCCAGTAAACATTGACTAAGGTAAAGATTTTGTTGTTTATTTCACTATAACTGAACACAGCATTCCTTTATCATCTTGATATGTGTTTATTATTTTAGGAATAGGTAACGATTTGTTCCATAGTATAGCTACACATCTTTTTTTTCTGTAAATGTTCTGAACTAGATAAATTAATAAAGTTATTTTAAATCTTTTGATATATCTTTTTTAAGAATATGAGTTTCCTACAAGAAAATTATATTAGATTTGTGTAATTTCAGACATCTAAACAAATTCCCTCTTTTACATGGATTATTTAAACCATTAATGTTAATGGAAATACCTTTCAGAAGAACCATTATGGATGTTTAACAATTTAAATATATATTAACTTAACTTCAGTGTCATTCAGATTTCCCTTATTATTTATGTATTTCCCTTTGTCATGTATTAATATATGTCATTTATTAATATGTGGGTTTATTTTATAGGTAAGATATATTTTGGATCTAAGTGAGATTAATACTGTGTGTATGTTATAAATAGTGAATATCTTGAAGAAGTGTTTTTTACAACTATAACCAAATTGCATAACCTTAAAAACAAACCCCGCAACCTGCCTGGAGTTATAAACTCCTAACTTGAGTAGCATCAGCCACTCAAATTTGCCACCCTGTCCATAACAGCAGAACTACAACCCCACTGTGTATTTATATTTTGTAATTGCTTTTATATATTCCATTATCATTTTGTTTTTCATTTTTTTAATCAACCTTTTATATTGAAATTTGACTCACCAACATTAAAACTTAACATTAAGATGGTATGTATTGTTAGTTCAGAACTTATTAAGTTTAAAATCAACAGTATTTTAGTATAAAGATTTTAATTTTTTTAGTGTTTGTAAGTAAAATCTTCTTATATTAGTATGTATTCCGTTTAAGCATCAACTAGAAGTTTAAAGTCACAACATTAAATTTTCTATCTAACATTCATGTATATCTAAGTATAAAATACTGAGTGATTCTAGTTCCTGTAGAAAGATATTGTGGCTTCTTGTGCCACAGAGAGAATTTTTTAGTTAGCTAATATATGGTATTGGACCCTTTCTGATGATTATTTGTACATGAAGAAACTCTAGTGCATCATGCTGCTTTACCAGCCTTGATAGGAGTCTCTTCTGGATGTAAATTGAGACACCTCCACATTTTCCCCCCCTGCGCAGTAACTGGTCTAGCTGTGTGGAAGACATTACAGCCCTGCACAGCCAGAATGCTCTCTGCTGTTTTAAACTATGTCTCACTTACTACCCAGACATCAGTGTCCTCCAGGGTGAAAGGGACTTGCAGGGAGTAGTTTCTTGTTTAGGCACTTAGCATCGATCAGTAACATCTTCATATTTTCCTTTGCTTGTTTTGTTACGTTGGTAGGTTTATCAAGTTGGTATTGTTAAAAAAGGCACTATGGGGTGAATGATGTCATTGCCAACAACAGTAACCCTAGAGAGGATAGATGCAAGCCATCTCAGGTGAAGCAGCATGGTCTGTCAATCATATCCTCTCAGGCTGACAAATATTGGCTGCCCCTTTGAATGACACCAAAAACTAAGACAATTATTGAGGTCAGTTATTTTTTGCTTATATCACGGCATCATCCTTGGAGAAGGTAGAATGTTGCTCAATGCTAGGCTCATACCTGCCTGTTTTCTTAGTCAATGACAGATTTCAACACATGCATGTAGCACAATCAGTTAGCCAGACAATAAAAAAGTAAATAAACTCAGTTATATTAAAGTAAAAGCAATTAAAACAGAATAAGGGTCCTTGTAAAGTATATTATGTGTTTTATTATCTCATAGTAGACAACTATTAATGTTAGATCTATGTTGCTATAGTATGCGCCAATCACTATACACTTTACAAGGAATCTTATTCTGCGCTATTATGCTTTTACTTCAATATTGCTGTATTTATTTCGACACTTGAGCACAGATGTGATGTAATACCTTTTATTGGACCAACATAGGTTTTGCAATCAGTAATTGCAAATTCTAGGTTGGTCCAATAAAAGGTGTTAAATTACGTCAGTGTTCTACTGTATTTGTGTTTTCTACTAGCAAACCAACATGGCATTTATTTAACTGTTTTCCTTCATTTATTTATTGATTTATTGTCTGACTGATTGATTGTGCTGAATTTCTATGTTGAAATCTTCTATGAACAATAGAAAACACCTACCCACTACAGACTGCCAATCTGAATATCCTAACAATTGCATCATTAGAATTCTAGGTCACATGACATGGAATAAGGAAGTAACTGGACAGCTGCACAGCCTCCACTAAATACCAGTACAAGTATACTTTACTTTATATAATAAGTACAGCTCCACTGAAGTAATTAAAGTAAAATCTATTCATTTTATAATCAGAAAGCCAAGTTCACAAAATAACAGAATTACAGCAAAAAGAAATGGTAAATTAAATCTTTGCACATGATTTTTAAATGATCATGTATCTATTTTGACTATTTTAAAGATACATACTGCTAAATTATAATTGCAAATACATGAACATCAGTAAGACACACACACACACATATATATATATATATATATATATATATATAAAAATATATATATATATATATATATATATATATATATATATATATATATATATATATATATACCTCTGCTCGCTTACTTTACTTATGAAGCAGCACCCCATCTCACTTCATACAACATCCATTGAATTACCTTTCACCAAATAAGCACCATCCTTACCTCAGCTTGCTTATCAATTCAGCAAGCTTCCTCCAACTACTCATTTCCTTTCCCCAGATCCTTGAAATGAACATCCAGACATCAGAGGGAGAACAGAAGAGGGCAAGCCTATCCCTCTTCTCCGCCAACCAGCCTGACCAGGCTGTTCCCTCTCCCTTCTACCCAAAATTGTTCAATCCACTTCCCATAAAGAGAAGGGTCAAGCCAAACATCATTTGGTGTACCCATCCTCAGTAAAGCACCTTAAAATCCTGTCATAAACCCCTTTGCCATGCCATCACTGAAACACACCCTGATGAAACTAAAGTACGATTACTGTGACCCCGCTATAACACTGGAACATCCACACCAAGAGAACAGATACCCTTTTAGCCCACTGCCTTCAAAGCTGAAATCATGGCTCAACCTGAATGTATTGACAGCCTATAATAACAACAAAACCACAAACTATAACCCCTTGAACTCAAGATAGCCCCAGTCAAACAACTAGTAGCAAGTGTCACACCCAAGACCCTGCTAACCGTAGCATATCACCTTAGCCCCCCACTACCCAGTTCTATATGTGCAACAACTCCATTACCGTAGGGAATAGCCTAACTCCAAAACTTTAATGTCCTAACCTTAAATGGCAGAATCCAGCACCCCTTGACCTAGTTCCTGAAAACTCTCCTATGCTCAGCAGTGAAATACTTGCCAAGCCATAAACACCCCCAATTCACTCATTACCAAACCATTCTTAACCCCTGTTTGCCCCTAGCCTTTCCCCCTAAAAAGCTCTTTCCTTATGTTATCTATACCACTAGCATCCTACAGCTGCCTTATCCTGCAACCAGGCTTACTTATACATTCTAACTCCCCTGTAACAATGCACCCCATTTCTAAAACTACCCCAACACAGCCACCTACCTACTATGCTTCCTAAAACCTTATCTACAAAATTCACCCAAACCCCAAGTGAAATGATCCTTGTGCTATTCTGTAAAACCTTAACTTGGTATGTAACATTAACACTACCTACTCAAGAGACAAATTTGTCACCCCAAGATGCCACCCATTAGGAATAAACTCCAGCATCATGTCAAACACCTCCTTGGCCCTTCCTCCCCATATGGTTCGAACAACTGGATGAGTGAATATGACCCCCAAGATTCCAAGAAAGCAAGGATTGAACTTCAGTGGCTTGCAGGAGCCGTAGAGGTGTAGCCAAATAAGTTCCTGTGCTCCTATGAAGATCATGACCCTACACATCCCGTGGGATCCCCACACTCCCCATAAACCATCCCCGGCAGTTTTCCCCTTTGGCCAATTTACCTAAATCTTCCTTACTTGCCACCTATACCAATGCAATAATCAGCTCTCACTAATTAAACACAGAGCTCAAACATGCCTTACTAAGATGATTACTCAGACCCTCCTTGTGCCCCATTCAAGTGGCAAGCATGTCCATCCTATCAAAAGCATCACCTATCAAATCCCCTTTCAAGACACCACATGATGCCTTCTGCACTCCAGCAATCTGGAAAGAAAGAGACATGATAAGTTCTATGTGCACACATACCATGATTACTTAACATGGAGGCACTGACCAGGACCCCTGCCACCCCATCAAACCCTTACCTATGGCCAATGGCTGTGCTCTCTTTTACTATTGAATGCAAATGCCCAAAAGAAGGAGCAACTTTCAATGTTAATTTAACATACTAGTGATTAGTAGAACAAATTGTGCAACCCATTAACCCTGATATATAAACTCTCTTTGTACAATGTGTGCCCATCCCTCAACATTACTTCCCAACTCTCCCCTTTGACAGTTAACTTTACCCATGCCTGTATGAGAGCACAGTCTGCAACATACCTCTCCAGTGTACCAAATTATGAGGAACATACCTCATTTGGGTTCTTAAAATGTTAATGTTCCTTCCAGTTCCACATTGAAAGGGCCTGTGACATATTCAGTGTTAGACAACCTTTTTTTTTTGACTGATATCCATGGTAAATAAAAACTAAATCCTATCAGTTTATTAAAAGAACTTATTTATAAGTAAAACCAGCATATTTTAATCATCCTATGACCTTCCTAGTTGAAGTTGTTAGTCAGCTGTGAGTATGTGCTCCACAAAGACCACGGTGGCTGCCTCCTCCAACCTCCCCCCTTCCCAGTCCAACTGGTCATCCAAGAACCTTGGCAGCATGTACCTGAGCCCTGCCCAACTGACAAACTCACCAGCCCCAAATCTTCCCTCCATTCCTCACACACCTATCCTGCTGTCATTATGTCTCACCTGCATCAGAAAAGCTTATCTTTCTGATAGGGAATCAGACAAATGACAGTAATCCTAATTCTTTCTCTTCATCTCCTTGTCTAAAATTTATATTGTCTATAACTAACAAAAGTGGGTTTCTTCAAAAAAAAAAAAATATTTCACTACTTTCTAAGTAAAAACACTGCATGTACCATCTACATCCAGAGAAAAAGTATATCCTTGTAATGACCAGTGTCGTGAACTGAAACTTAATTTGACTAAACTCAGATGACGGCTTCCTTGCTTGAGGCAAGCATGGTCAGATGATATCAGTTATTTCACCTTTGTAGAAAAGACATGGAAACATATCACAGGGAATTAAGTATATGAATCCACATCCCACCCCCACCCCAAACAAAAAAGACCATAGTGAAGAACTTCTCTAAAGCAAACTTCACACTACTCAAGACTGGTGTGGTATCCTTCAAGGCCCCTGAGCCAGTGGAAACCACAACCCAAGCTGCGGAAGCCCTTACAAATGCCTTCTATGAACACCTCCAGGACTGCATGGATCAGGCAATCCCAAATAAAACCAAGACTCTTTCCACAAAGGGCAAACGTCCAGTCTGGTGGACCCCAGCCATTAACAAACTTTACAATAAGAGGAGAAAGCTATTACATGATAGAACAAAATCCATAAAAGGGAAGTCACCCCTGATCATTATTAGTAAAAAATACGAGCACTCATAAAATCAACTAAGGCCAATTTTGAGAGAAAAATTGCCATGGATTCAAAGGACAATCATAAGGCCTTTTTCAGCTATGTTAGGAACCTGGGTGGAAACTCCCAGATATGCTCAGAATTAGTCCAAAATGATACAAAAATCACTGAACCCACAGACATTGCCAACATACTGGCAGACAGGTTCAGTGCAAACTTCACCCCCCTCTCCCCCCCTAAAAGAGAGATAACTATCCCAGCCGAGTGTAGCCTCCCGGACATCTCAAATGCGCAGGTGAAAGCTGCTCTCTCTAAAGCTAAAAACACAGCATCAATGGGACCGGATGGTGTCCCCAGCTGTGTGCTACATGAGCTAAATGAGGAATTAAACCCACACATAAGGCAGCTGTTTAATCTCAGCCTTACCACAGGATACGTGCCCAAGGAGTGGCGTACGGCAACTGTTGTCCCACTCCATAAAGGCGGCGCCTCTACGGACCCTGGTAATTACCGCTCCATAAGCTTAACAAGTCTAGTCTGCAAAGCTATGGAGAGGATCATAATGGAGCTCATAAACAAAGATATAGGGGACTTGCAGACATTGGACCCGACCCAGTTTGGCTTTGTCAAGGGAAGATCATGCCTTTTGAACTTGGTCGACTTCTTCGAAACAGTCACCAAGGCCATTGATGAGGGAAAGGCAGTCCATACAGCCTACCTTGACCTTGCAAAGGCTTTCGACACAATACCCCACTCGGGTATTCTAGAAAAACTTACCAGCTTAAATGTAAGCCCATATGTCACAAGACGGGTTGCAAACTGGCTTAAGGACATAACCCAGAGGGTTAGAGTTGCTGGCGCTGTGTCAGACTCCAAGCTGGTCACAAGTGGTGTCCCACAGGGCTCGGTCCTTGGCCCCCTATTGTTTGGCATCTACTTCTCAGAAGTACAGGCCAACATAGGAGGACTTTGGCTGACAAAGTTTGCAGACGACTGCAAACTGGGCGCCATAGTGGAAAGTGCATCAGACACGGATATCCTTCAGAAGGGACTCACGGAAACAGATAGCTGGTGCCAGAGCCATGGCCTGAAGTTAAACGCCAAAAATGTATAGTCATACCCTTCGGGAAAAACAAGGTAACCCCAAGCTACCATATAGGTGGCAATCCACTAAGCACAGAAGAGGTTATCAGGGACCTGGGGACCCAGGTTGACAGTGGCCTTTCTTTTGACACTCACATTGCTAAAGTGGTTAGAAAGACCTTCTACATTGCCCACCTGATCATGAAGGGATTCACATCCAGATCTAGTGAGGTCATTGTTCCCCTGTACTCTTCACTTATCAGACCAATGATCGAGTACAATGCCCCATTCGGGATGTATCTCACCCGACATCTGCAGCAATTGGAGAGACCCCAAAAGTTCCTCACCAAAAGGATAAAGGGACTCCAAAATCTGTCATATGCTGCCAGATTGAAGAAACTCCAGCTCTATTCAGTCGCATACCGTCTGCTCAGAGGTGACATGTGCCTGACATACAAGGCCATGTCCAACCCGGAATTAATGGACATGCTCCACCTCAAAAATCCAAATCCACCAAAACCACTAGAGCAAGCGACTTAAACCTTAGCACGGATATAAATAGGACGTGCTGGAGGGATAGATTTATCACTCAGAGACTCCCTATGCTGTGGAATAAAATCCCGGTCCATGTGAGGCAGAGCACCTCGCTGACTCTGTTCAAGAGAAATCTTGACCTGTGGATGGGAGATCGTAGGTTTACCCCGGGAATCATCTCTGTGTCACTGCTGGACAGAGGCACAACAAACTAATGAGCACAGTATTTTTTCATATAAGGGGTGGCGTAAGCCACAAAAATTTGGGCTAGGCTTATAAATGCCTTAGGGCAGATAGCCTAGTATAAACCTATGAACCTATGACCCTATGAACTGATAACAGCTTCCTTACTTGAGGTTAGCATGGTCAGTTAAGTATATGAACTAATAAAAGGCTTCATCATGTTGCTGTGGGTTTGATTCCCTCAATCTATATAATCTATATAATGAATCTGAGCAGCTCACTTAACCAAATATTGGTCCACAATATGGCGTGAAAAGAACTTGACTCTTACTTACTGAGTTAACAGCTAAGTAAACAATATGAATCAGTGTTTCTTCTCTTTGATTTTTAATATTAGCTATTCTTCTGCCTTCATACATGCTTCTGACTGAGTTTGGAAAACAAAATGGCACCTGTATGACTATATCTGACATATTATATAATCTGGACAAATATGTTTCACAAACTTAGTAGTTTTATCCCATTATATTTACATGATGCATATTACAGCGCAGTATATTATTTGCTGAAATAATTTTTGCAGTGTTTTAGAATGAGATTAACTATACAAATTATATGTGTATGTGTATCTGTTTTTCAGTATCTGAAATCATGTTTCATTTAGATTGACACCAATGGCTTATAGAACTTAACAACACACTTTACAGTATCCAAAAATCCAAACACATCCACGCTGTCCAACTGGCTATAAAACGCTGGGTAGAATCCTTCACAGTATAAACTTCACGAATAAACAGCAGTACTCCAAGCAGTAAAGTAAAAGCTTTTTAATAAACGAGAACCAAGTGAGCGCTTTCGCCAATAGGCTTCATCAGACTAATAACAATTCATTGTTTCGCAAACCATTTAAAAACACTTACATAGAATCTGATTGGTTGCTCGCTACAACTTCTAATAAGCACATACTTTAAAGTGCACAGTGCATATAAAACATAAAAAATATAAATAAATACAATATTAATAAACTCATCTCACATAGACACACATAAGAAGTATGTATGTATAACATCCTAGCAATTAATAAATGTAAATACTTATATCATCTAAAAGAAAAAGTGTGAAGGGTGTTGTTAAAAGACCATACCTATGCATGTAAAAAATCCATCAAATGCAGGCACGGACTATTAGTATTGTATACAAGGTCATGGACTATCCAAGTTAAAAACATTCAATGTATATATATATACATAATAAACCTAACCTGGGGTAAACCATCTATAAAGGTATTGAGCAGAAAAGCAGAAAATAGAAGGTCATTCTTAAATAACTACATTATTATATAGTAAAAACATACACCAAAACAGTAACAACTATGAGTATATGTATACCTAGTAGCGGAGCTGACCCAAAGGGGGCATGTATTAAATCAATATAGACAAGAATCAACCGATGGAATATTTTAGATGTACAATAACATTACTATTCATATAAAACAAATCTGAAGGGAAGTTATACCATGACAATACAGGTGAGGCAATGGAAGTAATGTGAATAATATACATCAGTAAAATGTAACCAACATACACATCAGGTTCTAGAGTAAGTATTAGCGTCAGAAATTATTGAGAAATATGTAGGTTTGGACTCAAACCATGTGAAGTAAACAACATTCTATACATCTCAATAACAACCCATAGAAACACACTGCGTAAGACCTGAATAATATATACAAGGAATCTCTATTCAATGGGGTTTAGAAATCTTTCTATTCTTCAGGAAAGGTTTAATTTGAACTTTCTCATTTAAACCTGGTGGCATGTCAGATCTAAGTCTGATGATCCATCTGGTTTCACATTCGAGGGTTCTATTAATAATATCTCCCCCTCTAATTCCTTGCTTTAAAAACTGTATAACATAGAAGGAAAAAACATGATCACCCCCAGCTACCTTGTGATGTCTAGATAAGGCATTGGTATCGGAACCTATTCTAATCTGATAATTATGTTCCCTTATTCGCTCCTTGAGCATGCGGTTAGAATAGGTTCCGATACCAATGCCTTATCTAGACATCACAAGGTAGCTGGGGGTGATCATGTTTTTTCCTTCTATGTTATACAGTTTTTAAAGCAAGGAATTAGAGGGGGAGATATCATTAATAGAACCCTCGAATGTGAAACCAGATGGATCATCAGACTTAGATCTGACATGCCACCAGGTTTAAATGAGAAAGTTCAAATTAAACCTTTCCTGAAGAATAGAAAGATTTCTAAACCCCATTGAATAGAGATTCCTTGTATATATTATTCAGGTCTTACGCAGTGTGTTTCTATGGGTTGTTATTGAGATGTATAGAATGTTGTTTACTTCACATGGTTTGAGTCCAAACCTATATATTTCTCAATAATTTCTGACGCTGCGAATACTTACTCTAGAACCTGATGTGTATGTTGGTTACATTTTACTGATGTATATTATTCACATTACTTCCATTGCCTCACCTGTATTGTCATGGTATAACTTCCCTTCAGATTTGTTTTATATGAATAGTAATGTTATTGTACATCTAAAATATTCCATCGGTTGATTCTTGTCTATATTGGTTTAATACATGCCCCCTTTGGGTCAGCTCCGCTACTAGGTATACATATACTCATAGTTGTTACTGTTTTGGTGTATGTTTTTACTATATAATAATGTAGTTATTTAAGAATGACCTTCTATTTTCTGCTTTTCTGCTCAATACCTTTATAGATGGTTTACCCCAGGTTAGGTTTATTATGTATATATATACATTGAATGTTTTTAACTTGGATAGTCCATGACCTTGTATACAATACTAATAGTCCGTGCCTGCATTTGATGGATTTTTTACATGCATAGGTATGGTCTTTTAACAACACCCTTCACACTTTTTCTTTTAGATGATATAAGTATTTACATTTATTAATTGCTAGGATGTTATACATACATACTTATGTGTGTCTATGTGAGATGAGTTTATTAATATTGTATTTATTTATATTTTTTATGTTTTATATGCACTGTGCACTTTAAAGTATGTGCTTATTAGAAGTTGTAGCGAGCAACCAATCAGATTCTATGTGTGTTTTAAATGGTTTCTAAACAATGAATTGTTATTAGTCTGATGAAGCCTATTACGGCCACTTGGTTCTCGTTTATTAAAAAGCTTTTACTTTACTGCTTGGAGTACTGCTGTTTATTCGTGAAGTTTACACTGTGAAGGATTCTACCCAGCGTTTTATAGCCAGTTGGACAGCGTGGATGTGTTTGGATTTTTGGATTTGTTATACATTTATATTCACGCTAGTTCCAGTCTCTTTCAGCCTGCTGTTCCGCATTGGTTTTATTCTTTTACACTTTACAGTATATTTTGCATGCAGGTTTCTGTACTGCTCTCAGCTGTATTCATTTATTCCCAATCCACATATCTCTACTGTCTTAAAACTTGGGCACGGGAATACTATTTACACTGTATACAGTGTTTTGTTTATGATTTGTCAGATGCCCTTTATTAACATTCAGCATTAGCATTCTTCTACACCGAATGACTTTAATGCAAAGGGCACAGCTTAACACTGCTCCGACACCTCCCCCACAACTCCACACCTGCGCAGACCACACTGTCCTCAGGCAGACCCCACATTCCCCCGCGGAACTCCTAGCCCGCAAAAACAGCGATCACGGCTCCATCCAGCCTTCATCCAGCCCCCAAATGCCCACAGAAAGAAGCCAAAGCAACAACAAACTCCCTTGATTGAGCTCCCTCCTTTCCCACAACCAGCCAATACTCAGAAGCTGTGAAAATTAGATTATGTTGGCAGGGAACCACACCATGCCTCACAAGCAAACGTCACTGGTAGAATTCCACTAACGAAATAACGAACCCGCACTACAGCAACTGAACTCTGTACTTGCTCCAGAGGGGAATAAAGGCCAAACCCAAGGTCATCTTTCATCATCCCTCATTTGAGGGAAGGGGGGGACAAAAATGTGAAAATGAGGGAGGGGAAGAGAAAAAAAAATTGAGCACCCCTCAAAACTCTGGGCAGCCGAGAAACCTGCTCCCTCCAACCCATGTCCTTTCATGCTAAAACCTGTAACAAGACAGGGACCCACTCCATTGACAAACCAAGTTGCACCACACATGTGCAGGGTAGCCGCCACTCTCCCCCCCTACCCAAAACCTGCAAAAGGCTCTTCTCAGCCTGACAAAAGAAAACCACGAATCACTACACCACCACCACCAATGCACATTCCGATGACTACCTACCCAAAACTTATCCCAGCAACATCCCCTCAACCACACGCCACCAATGCCTCTATCTAGAAAAAAAAAAGGGGGATATTCAAATCAACCACAATGCATCCAATCTACTGATTCCCCATACCACAACGCATTCGTATCTCTGTCATTTGATGCCAACTGCACTGGGCCCTCACCGTTCCACCTCAACAATGCTACTCCACATTAAATGCAGTAACCCTGCTAAAGAAAGCTTCCACGCAGCTACCTTACACTAACAGGGCTATACAAAGGGGAAACAAGTGACTACCTCCCAGCACATCATAGAAAAATCCTGCAACTGCCATAGCACCGAGCACAAACCCCCAACCTACCCTTGTCCCCAACAACCACTACTACAGAAAAAGACTGAAATTATACTAAGTGACCAGAATACCAACCGAAAGCTCACCAACCCTTTGAGCTATATCTATCGGCTGCCTAATGCTACCAACAATAATAAAGCCCCATAATGTTATTCCACCCCTTACTCCTTACAAGCATGACAGTAATACACTAACAAAACATGTGAATGCCAAATTTGTGAATGCAATCCCTAAAATAAATAAACAAATAAATAAATAAATAAATAAATAAATAAATACCTTTAACCAGCATACATATGACCGTACTCTATACCCTAAGTACTCACTTCCTCATGCCCACCACCAAACCAAGGCCTACCTGACCAAAGAACATCTGGTCGTCAGGACATGAACCTGCAGTATAGCAAGTTCACGTCAAAATGTGATTGCTTAACCTAACTACACTAGACTAAACCTCTTAAGCCCCTCCCCATCGTTATCTCATTTTCTCCCAACCATCCCTGCCTCCACTTAACCCTTTTACCTCCCCAACCCACTTAAATCCCCTTAATATTAATCTAACCCCCCAATGAAGATGTCCCAGGACAACTTAGTTTGTTGCCAAACTTCATTTCTCTTTGTCTTAAGATGAAAAATCTGTTAATGTATATTGTAGGCTGTTTGCTTTCCTTTTTATGGCGATAAAGTTTGCCTATTTCCAGGAGTGCTGAGTAGGAGAGTTTTTTGATTTATATTTGGTGTTGCCTGAAATTAGTTACATCTTTTAGGTTACTAAGTTTATAGTGCTTTCCCTGTTTTTGTTTCTCTTTGTCTCAATATGGAAAAATCTGTTAACACATACTAATATTATTATAAATCTGAGCAAGTTGAAGGGGAGGGGAAGAGACCGAGATGGAAGGCGTGGCGGAAAACGATGGTCTCATTTTGGAAATGTTGAATACCTTAAGATTTTATACACATATATTTGTGGTATCTGACAGCACTTGGTGGCTGTAGTTTTTACTATATTTTCACAAAACTGTTTTGAAATGGAATGAGAACAACATTTTTAACATTTAGAGCTGTGAAAAATGGATTTAAAACTGATTCCGGTTTATGGTATATTTTGCTTCTTTAAGCACTAATTTGTGCTTTCTGACTGATACAATCATTTATGTTTGGAGTGTATTTTATTTTACCTATAGTTATATAATAGGCATGATGAAACATATGTGTATAAGGCACAATGATTGGTGATGCATTATGGTTTGTTCATGGGCTTGAGCCTCACTACCGCTACAGAAGTGCCACATCTCTTTAGAAGATCTGAGAAAGTGGGGAAAGAAAAGAAAAGGAGAAGAAAGGAGGAAAGAAGATAGAGAAAGGAAAGAATAAGGAAAAGAAACTGAAAAATAATGTATAACGTATTAGATGAAAAGAAAATTGTATACTGACTACAACATTAGTTATCTGCTAGAGTAAAAGCCAACTCCATAACTAATTCAAGCAAATTATACTTACTCTGTTCATAATGTTTTACGTTAGTTTAAGCTAAAATACTAAGGGACATATATGATTATTTATAAGGAAACTTAGTTTCTCTTAGAAAACTATGAGAACTACTTAGATAAGGCATCAATAAAAATCAAAATGAAAATGAGCCTTTACATTATTGACTGTTATGAAGCCTTATGGGTCTATATCACTTCGTCGAAAACCAACTTTAGCAAACGGCCATTCATCAAACACAAATCGGCAAATGACTGTTCATTGACTGTTCACATCAACAAACATGTTTCCCATGGAAGTGAGTTAGCTGCGTGACACACACGCACTGCAGCATATCAAACCCAACAAAGTAGGGAGCTACACCCATCACACCCCAATGTGGGGGCTGCACATCCCTCACACCCCCCTACGTATATATGCCAACTCCAAGATCACACTACAGTGGTGAAAAGGACAAGTTTCCATACATTGGCCAACTAACTCACTTCCCTGGGGAAAATGTTTGCTGATGTGAATGTATGATGTACAGCCATTTGCTGATTTGTGTTTGATGAACCTCCATTCACTGAAGTTGGGTTTCTTGCTGTTCCTTAATCTGGGGACTCATTGTTTTCTTATGTTTTGTATTGTGAAATTTTCCATATTTGGATGCCTTTGACTATATTTCTCATCAAATATCTTTGGAGCTGCTCTTTTTTTTATTGATTAGTTTGGCTTTCTCTTTTGTGTAAGTATTGCACTGTATCAGATCTCTTTTTCTTTCCCATGTCCATGTTTCTTTTTTATACCTTTCAACAATCTCTGGGTTTTGTTCTTTATATTTTCACACTTCCAGCTGTAGCTTTTTTTTTTTTTTTTAGGCAGCCCAAAGGTCTATGTTGTGTTTTTCATGAATCAATTGTATTAATGAACACAAATTTTTATTTGAAGCTTTTGACAGGTTTTTGTGCAAGTATATTTCTATCCTCTAATTTCTCCCTTAATCTTTCTGAATATTTTCTATTTGGAAATTCTGGGCTTCTTACATAATAGTAACAATACATATATTCTTTCTTATCCTTAATACTCCACTCTGTTATTTTATGGCTCTTTTTTGGCCTGTCGGTTTTTGTGTTTTTTGTAGACTATTTCTTCCTTCTACCATAGGGGGCCAACTTCCCCCTGAACCTGGCATAACCCCATTGTAGTAATGTTTCTGTGTGCTGAGGTTTCTACGCTGTCTTTTTTTCCCAGTCCTGGCACCAATGCTTACACCAGGAATGGACACTTTTTTTTATCTTGGCACATGTGCACCTAGCTGACCTTCTTATTTTTTAACCCATCTCTCGCCATGATATATAAAATACAGTCTATATATCAATGTTGTCTTGGTGAGATTTTGTGAAAACAGGGTCTACCATGTGAAGGTACTCAACATGACCTGAGGATGAATTCAGTTCCAGCAATACTACATTCCTTTTATTGCTGATTTCATCTCTCAATGGGGGGGGGGGTGTAATGATAAGTAAAACAATTACCCATGTCTAGAGAATGTGCATTATAGCCATTGATCTTTTAAGGCACTCACTTGAGGCACTCCTTAAAATGGAGAACATTGATATCTGTGCAGTGACTGAAACCTGGTTCAAAGCTCCAGAGAGCACCTCTGTGTTACCAGGCTATAACTCAAACCATACTTTTCAGCCATCTAACCTGGACCGGAGCACCAAAGGTGGAGGTGTGTCCATATTCATTAAGGATATCCAGACCTCCAGGCTAGTTGCCCAGCCTAATGCATCTGAAATTATCCAAGTGCAACTAACTATGGGCAAAACTGCAACCCACATTGTAGCTTGCTACAGATCCCCCACCATGCCCTAGGATTCCCACTCCTCTTTTCTTGATATACTGGAAAATATTAGGGCTCAACCAAACACCCTAATAATGGGCAATTTCAACTACATCACCATTAACTGGGAAAACTACTTATGTACCAACTCCTTTGCTCAACGCTTTCTAAAATTCATGAACTCCAATGCCCTGGATCAATTTATTCACACCCCCACCAGAGGCAACAGTATCCTAGACCTAGTCATTACCAACATGAGTGACTGGTGTTCCACACCTGAAGTCAACTCCTTGTTGGTCAGATCCATCCATAAGCTAATCACCATAGATATCCACATCCCGCCCCCACCCCCATTAAGGAAACCACTGTAAAAAATTTCTCCAAGGCCAACTTCATGCTTCTTAAGACAGAAGTGACAAACTTTACAATGCCCATGCAGATGGACAATACAGTTATGACTGCATAATCCTACATGAATTCACTCTATAAGCACTTACACGAGTGCATGGATCATGCTATTCCTAACAGAACCAAAATGCTATCCTCCAAAAAAAGGAAGCCAATCTGGTGGTTTCCTGCTATAAGCAAAGCCTACAACAGAAGGAAGAAACTGCTGCAGAAGAGAGTAAAATCCCATAAGTGGAGGAGCTCCCTGGTCAGCCTCAGTAAGAAGCTGAGATCCCTCATAAAATCATCCAAAGCTAGCTATGAAAACAAGATCGCCACTGATTCTAAGGACATCCACAAAGCATTCTATAGCTATGTCAAGAATCTCAATGGCAACATCCAGGTCTGCTCTGAGTTACAACACAATGGCACGAAAATTACCAACATCCTGGCTGATAGGTTCAGTGCTAATTTTACCCCCCCCTTCCCCCCCCTAAAGGGCCCATATCTATACCAGAAGAATGCAGAGCCCCTGCAATCACAACTGTGCAGATAAAAACTGCACTCTCCAAAGCCAAGAACACAGCTTTCTTGTGAGTGGACAACATCCCAGGCTGCATTCTACATGAACTACATAATGAACTGGCTCCCCCACCTAAGCACCATGTTCAGTCATAGCCTCACATCAGGCTTTGTACCCACTGAATGGCACAAAGTAACAGTGATACCACTCGACAAAGGGGGAGCCACCATAGACCCCGGGAACTATCACCCTATTAGCCTGATGAACCTGGTCTGCAAGGCCATGGAACGTATCATCCAGGAACTCATAAACAAAGACATTGGTAACTTTCAAACTCTGGACCCCACCCAGTTCGGGTTTGTGAAAGGCAGATCATGACTCCTGAAACTGATTGACTTCTTTGAAACAGTCACCAAAGCCGTAGATGAGGGTAAGGCAGTTCACACAGCCTATCTTGACCTCGCCAAGGCTTTCAACACCATCCCCCATTCTGGAATTATAGATAAACTCATTAAAATGGGTATAAATCCTTACGTCACAAGATGGGTTGCCAACAGGCTCACTGACAGAACCCACACTGTAAAAGTTGCAGTCTCCAAATCTGACTTCAAACTAATGACAAGTGGAGTACCACAGGGTTCAGTCCTGGGTCCTCTCCTGATTGATATCTACTTCTCTGAAGTAAGGGCTAACACAGAGGGCCTTTGGCTGACAAAGTTTGCAGATGACTGCAAATTAGGTGCCATAGTCAAGTCCCCAAACAATGTGGACATCCTACAGAAGGGCCTCACTGAGACAGATCCCTGGTGTCAGAGCCATGACCTCAAGCTAAATGCCAAAAAGTGCATTGTCATCCCCTTTGGTAAAAACTCTGTACCCATGAACTACCACATAGGCAGCAGTCCACTTAATGCTGAAGGTGTGATAAGAGACCTTGGAACTCAGGTGGACAGTAGTCTCTCCTTTGATAATCACATTGCCACAGTAGTCAGGAAATCCTTCTCCATGGCACTCCTCATCACGAAAGGGTTCTCATCCAGGAAAAAAGAGGTCATTGTTCTCCTCTACTCGGCTCTTATTAGACCCATTACTGAGTACAATGCCCCTTTTGGAATGTACCTCACAAGACATCTGCAACAGCTGGAAAGGCCACAGAAGTACCTCACAAAGAGGATTACGGCCTTCAAACAGATGCCCTACACTGACCGTCTCAAAAAACTCCAGCTTTACTCCGTAGCATATCACCTACTTTGAGGTAATCTCTGCCTAACAAACAAAGCTATGTCAAACCCAGAGCTGTTGGACATGCTACACCTAAAGAAATCCCAATCCCTCTTGGATACATGCTCTAGGGACCTAAACCTTGTCACCACAATAAACAGAACATGCTGGCAGGATAGAGTCCTATCCCAGAAACTTCCCATACTCTGGACCAAGCTACCTATCTATGTCAAGCAGAGTTCCTCATTAGCACTATTCAAGAAAAATCTTGATGAGTGGATGGGAAATAGGAAATTCACCCCGGGGATCACTTCTGTGACTCTGCTTGACAGGGGCACAGGAAAATAACTTTCTTGGGTGGAGAAAGCCAGGGAACCTTGTTGACTAGGCTTACATAGGCCCTTGGGCCAATAGCCTAGTACCTACCTATGAACCTATGAACCTATGTATTCCATAACACACTTTGTCTACTGCCTAGTGCCAGTGTATTTTTTTTTCTTGGAATTTTTTTATTGGTTATTACATAAGTGTCATGAAACATTACACAAAAGGAGCACTCTTGAAAAAAAAATCAAGACATACATTACACATTTTTAAAACAACTATTTACATATTAAATAATATTAAATAAAATTAAACAAAATGACTAAATAAATATAATATTCCTTAGACCAGAACAATAGCAACAAGTTAAAGCTATAATTGTTGAAAGATCAGTCAGAATTGTATATGATCTTTTTTATACCATTTAGTACAAAAGTATTGTTAGAGTTCAAATCTTCTAAAAGCTCTAGACTATGGCTTGAGGATGACTTTCTTCTGTAATGTTCTTAGTTTTCATCTCTTTGTTAAGTACTTTTTCCAGTGATGAGAGAAACATTAACTTTGTTCTTACTGACACAGCTGTTTGACGTTACTGGATTATTAAAGGTATACATCATGACATACAGCAAACCAAGTTTTAATGTATAAAAAATAAATGAAATAGAACAGAATTCCATGAAAAATGTATTATTATCACCAAATGCAAGCATTTCTTTAAGTATTGCACAATCCCTTATTCATAGTTCCACCTAAGTATGGAATATTTCATTCATTTTCCGATACCTGTTTTATCCTGTTTAAAGTTGCAGTGGAGTTGTAACCTATTCTAGTATGCAATAGGCATAAGTCAGATATACTACAGATACTATTTGATTTGCGTCTTTTGGCTTTGCCCGGTTAGGGGTTGCCACAGCGGAACTCCGGTCCGCTAATGATTGGCAGTAGAGTTTTACGTGCTGGCTTGCCGGGCCTAGCGCACAACCTGCAACGAAGGAATGCCCATTCACGCATGTCGTCAGACAGAAGACGCTCTAACTGAGAATCAAACGGGCAACGTCTAAGTGTGAGGCGACAACGCTACTGCAGCACCACCATCACAGTATACTACAGATAGTATTACCAGGCAGAACTGCACTCCATTGCAGGATGTGCACTCACTTTAGAACAATTTAGACATTCAGAAGTTCACTTGGCAGTATATTTTTGGATGTGGAAGGCAGCATGTCGCAAAAACTCACAGGGACACAATAAGAGCCTGCAGACTCTGCAGAGAAGGCATCTCAACCAGGAACCAAACCAGTGGGAGAAGATCTGTGAGGCAGCCACT
Organism: Protopterus annectens; assembly: GCF_019279795.1. Classification (NCBI taxonomy): domain Eukaryota; kingdom Metazoa; phylum Chordata; order Ceratodontiformes; family Protopteridae; genus Protopterus; species Protopterus annectens. The sequence goes on from NC_056730.1 coordinate 475,381,640, forward strand.
CAAACGTTGCATCATTGGGTTACCTGAATACAGAATTTGTAATGTTTCCTAATATTTCACATGAGCTGCAACACAGAAAATTAAAAATCTAGTAGCTATAACCATATCAGGCAATGACACTGAAGCACAAACAAAAGGTATAATTTCATTGTTCTACACATGAAAACTATTTATTATGTAACGAATAGTTACTTATCAATATGGTGAACTCTGAAGTTTACTGTAATCTGATTAATGGTGGATTTGCATTGTTTCATGACTTTTTAGAAATCGTCAGTAATGTGATTTTATAATGATAATATTTACAAGACTATTTTGATTAGTCAGACTGGTTCTAAGAAGTCAGTCTAGCTAAGGTGCATTTTGTATGTGTTTGCTTCAGCAGCAATACCATAAGATAGGCACGTGAGCGAGGGGCAACTGTAGTAGCTCAGGCTTTGCAGAGAAACCCACATGAAGAGAAACTAATTGAACTTAATGCACATTTTCTTAATGAAAAGAGTAAGGAAAGAGCATTAGCAAAGCCATTCAAGCACCTAAGGGGATGCGCTGTTTCTCGTGAGCACAATATCGTTCAGGAAAGAAAATGACAATGTGCAAGAATCAAAGAGGCACAATTTGAAGAATACAGGTGGCTTTGAAACAATACAAGGCTGTGTGCTTCACAATACGGTAGCAGACTTACAGATCTGCCTTTTGTAGGAGAACTGTGGGTTCAGATACTCTGTACACGCATATGCCTGTGTGTTTGTATATGTATGCATTTGTATTAGAGGGCTTTTGAATATAGAGAACTCATGTAACAGTTATAGTACATACGTGGATAAAGCCCATTGATTAACTGAGATCTGTAGTTACACAACAGGTTAATGCATGAATATACGTGGCTAATGAATCGGTCATTCTTCATGACTAAACTAGCTGTTTCTGCAATGAAGTTGTCAGTAATGTTGCAGGATCTAGCATCATGCCTTTTGGCTTGTAGATCATACACAGTAAAAAATGTTTCACTTAGCATGGTTCATTGATTGGGGGAAATACTGCTGAATCTGAATAACAAAATTAAAATTAACACTCTGCTAAGTAGAAATACATTCAACAATATATCCCATAGTGCATGTGGGGTCTGGCTGACAGATCTCTTCCAAGCATGACTTTACATTATTACACAGATATAGAAAACTCAAATTCTTGCATGTTCAAGATACTCAGTTTCATTTCCTGCAGCTTCTCGGTCAATTTTGATAAAAATCAATTGTCCATATGCACTCCATCTATCATATTGACAGACAGCAGAAAATGTATATTCTTGTCTTCCTTTGGATGGCAGAACCTGATTAAAGTTCTCATGGCTCGACAGTTTTGAAGTTAGGCATATTATATTTGTACCTTGGTGTGACATTTCATCAGAAACCTCAGTAACTACAACAAATACTTTGTCATTTTTTCTATTATTTGGCTTCTGTGCTTCTTAGTACTTCGCATTGTTACATTACATATTCTAGCTTAGACGATAATATCTACGGTTATCGAAACATTCTATAATAATCTGCACGTGCTTTTATTATTTACTTCTGGATGAAAGGCTTCTCTGCAATGTCAAGTTCATGAATGGCATGAATGCAATGACCTGAAAGTCCCTGGGCAAGGGCACTGTTAATGAACATTTTTTTTTTTATTTTTTTTATGTAAAATCAAATCTCCTTCTTCCTCTGATATGGGAGACTGCACCCCTAAACCACTGATAAATAACACTATCAATTTTAGGTTGTTATGTTTCAGTTAAAAGTAAAATAATCTGAGTTTTGGAAATTTCAGATGGTAAAAGGCCATTTAGTCTCTGGAAATTGATCTTTTCTTCGAATTTATCGAAATGGGTTAAAGCTATTTTTGAACAGTTGTAATAAATTACATTATTAGTTTTGTTTGTGTGCACATTAACTTTGGATGGCAACTCTTTTATTTATTCTCCTTTCACTGAATGACACACTTCATTCCACTTGTTTTTCCATGGTTGAGGGAATGCCTTGCAATCTGCTGAATACATGACTTTGTCTTTGCTACAGCATGTTTTCTTCTGACTTTTTCCTTATTAGGGGAAGCTGGGAATAACAGATGAGCAAGAGCTTATTCATTTACGGCAATGCACTATTGGTAGCATGGTATTCAACATTTCCTAGCAAACACTGGCAAAGGCATGAAACAACAAAATTTGAAAAGGTGTGCATCACATTTGACTGATGCTCAGACTAAATTTATTATCATGTATAGAAATAGAATGGTTTATTTCTACATTTAAAAAAAGACAGAAGAAAAGTTTTACATTTCAGCAGCTGCTCTCTTAGGAGACCATTGAGAAGCGTATCTTAATTTTCTAGTTGTGCAGAACACTTTCAGAATCACACAGCAGTAAATGAATGTCAAGTAAATCAAACACGGACTCTAGGAAGTGTCTTGTTAATTCATAGCCTTCATCCTGTGCATTAACTGCCACACAAAAAATAATCAAACCCAGGAGTACAAGTTGAAGCTTATTAACAACCTGAGATAAACTCACTGACAAAAAAAAAAAAATGTGCACAACTGTTGCACATGGGTGCGCATTATGCATGCAGGATGTATGCCTCTGCACACATTTGTGTATATATGTATATATATATAAATATATATATATATATATATATATATATGTGTATATATATATATATATATATATATATATATATATATATATATTCACTTTGGAAGCTCGAAATAGTGAAATGTCGGATTTCAATATCTCGAGACCAGAAGAGCGAAAGTGCAGTTGCATGAAACTGCATATTGTCAAATGTTAGTTTTCTGAATCGGTAGTAGATGTGGTATGTGCTGTTTTTCCTGGTATGTTGTCCTTTTAAGGTTAAGTGCTGTACGAGTAGGGAAGTTGGCGGCCGACGTGTGGTTATGTTTGGAGGGTCAGGTAAGTTTGCAACTTTTAGGGTTTTATGTAGGAATGTGGTTTGGTTTAATGTTTTGGGAAGTTTTAGATTTTGGTTAGGGTAGGTAGGTGTGAGTGTGTGTGCGTGTGTGTGTGTGTGTGTGTGTGTGTGTGTATAAAACTGTTGAATGTGGTGTGTTTTTTCTATCTGTAGTGTGTGTGTTTTTCGTGAGATAGGTATAATAGTGTGCAATGGGAGAGTAGGCTGGATTACATTAGGTTTGTCTTTTTTTTCATGTTAGTATGACCTCAGAGTTGGTATATATAAGTAGTGGGTGTGTGTGTGTGTGTGTGTGTGTGTGTGTGTGTGTGTGTGTGTGTGTGTGTGTGTGTGTGTGTGTGGGCGAAACCCCCACATGGATTGTGCAGGGGGACTTGCATCCCTGCTTATATGTATGGTAGTGGTATGCGTGTTGCCTTTTGTTGGTTTTGTGTTTTTATGTCAGGGAGGGTTGGGTATTCTTTTTGGATTGTTTTATTCGATATTATGGGTGTTGTTTTTTTGGGTTTTTGTTTTCTTGCCGTTTCGGTCTCCTGGTCTCGAGATACTAAAATTCGACATTTCAGTATCTCGAGCTTCTAAAGTGAATATATATATGTGTGTTTGTGTGTGTGTGTGTGTGTGTGTGTGTGTGTGTGTGTTGTAAATAACCTAAGTTATTTAGATATTGAATATTTTTTTCTATCAGGTCAGTCTGTTTCAAGAATATGATGTCTTCTCTATTTAATTTTAGATATCTTATTAATAATTTCCTTTTGTACCCACTATTTAATCCATTTAAATTAATAGACAATACTATCCATACTCTGTGTTTGACAAGATTTCTTTTACCAAGACATAATATGACACATCTATCCACCATATTAATATAGTTGTATATAAGAGTCTAATATATTCCTCCAACACTGTCTTACCTTTCTGCATTATTTTAATTTTTCTCTTTCTATAAATGAAACTACTAAAATTCTTAAGTAACAAAAACAGAAACAAGTCTGCAACTGTGGCTAGATATATTATTAATAAAACACAACCTACCATGGATACCAAAGTTCCTAGTTTGTATATTGAATAGACAAACTACTGAACTATCTTTCTACAAACAAAGACCTAAAATTTTATCAAAAACTAGTCAAAAACACCATGGCCTAAACATAATTAATATAATATTATATATAAGTTAAAAAAGTAAGACATTATTAACCTAGCTGTATATTTTGCCATTTAAAACTATTTTCCCCATTACTACATAAAAGTCTAATTTCTATTAATCACAAATAATTAATAATCTGACAGATATTGTAATACATATATACTTATATAATAGTAAAATTGTCTATTAAATATTCTGAAATTATTTGCTCGTTTAATATTATTATAACTAAATCTTTAAATATATAAGTAGAACACAATGAGACGTGAAAAGATAACATTATTTGTAAACTTACAGGTGACAGGCAATCTAGGCTTATACAACAGGAAAATCAATGCAAATATACATTTATCATGCTGAAAGATATATATATATATATATATATATATATATATATATATATATATATATATATACATTTTATAACAAAAGCACTGAATTAATTTTAAAAGTACAAGTATCTGTATTTTAAATTTGTATAACACTCTTAATATGCTAAATATCAACATATCTAAAAATCTTTTGACTCATTAAATTAGGTCATAAAAATATAAATATTACTAAGGTTAAAGGGAATATCTTGCTACTCAACAGAGTCAATAAACATTTCCAGGCTATGGTGTGCTTAAAATGCTCATTTCAAGCCACATTCTCTTCTCTGAGGTTCAAACATCTTGAAATATCTACTCTACTTTTTATCAAAATAAAATAACTGATTCAGCAATAAAACACACAAATGTCAATGCTGACTTATGAAATGAATTATTTCAGGTAGTCTTAGTGAATCCAGTGACATACAAGATGCAACATGTTTCAAAGTTCATATATCCATATTTCAATTTTCAGGATCTTTTCAAATTTTTATGTAATTTTCTCTGACAATTATACAAGATCTTATACATTTACATTTCTGTCATATGCAGGTATATGCAATATATGTCTTCCTTAGAGGTAGTTTGCTATTAAAATATACTTTTTCCTGTCTTATTTGTCCAGTGATATTCTACCTTATTTTATATGACATGCATATCTAAAATCTACCATCAAGGAGCTTTTAAATCATCAGCTCTCTATTAGAGATTGCAGCATGTGTATATATTTCTTAACTTACTGATATTACTCTTTTATTAATATTACATAAAGACATTTATTTCCTTGTGTATTTACATAATATTCATAAGGTGTTTATTCTTTGTATTAATTTTAGTATTATATCCAATCTTGACTATATGCAAGAATCCATGTTTTTCTATTTTAGATGTGTGCCTTTACCAGTTGTGAACTATTATTCTGACCTTAGTTTCACATCCTGACATTGGTGTTTAACTCTTCAATGTAAAAATGACAACTTACGTCATACAACAGCGGTTAGTCTTCATTCTGTTTTTCATTCTTCTTAATTTCACTGAACTCTTCTAATCAGTAACAAATATCCAGTTTTACTCTTTCCTATTAATATATACAGTTGAGATTAATAACACTGCAGAATAAGCTATTACCATTCAGTAAAATGCAAGCAGATTATATATATCAGAGACAGCACAATGTAAAACATTACTATAGCTTTTGTGTTTCCAATCCTTCACTTCTAAATAAATATTTTTTTTTCTCACACATACTCTTGAAAAGATGTTCAAATCTCTTTTTTGTCTTTGCAGCCATGATTCAGGAACTTTCTGTTTCACAAACATTAGTGATGAACTCTGAAGTCTTCTATGACCCGAATTTTCATCAAAATAGCTGAAGAAGCAGGCAGGAAGTAAAGCACTCTAGAATGAAGCAATTTCACACAACTAAATCATTTTTTTTATCTCAAGCTTTTTTAAATGCTAATTGCTTCATAAACAACCTGTGAAAGGAATATGCTATAAAGGAACAAAGAAAACACTGTTGCCAGCACTTTAACACTTCTAATTAGCATATTACTTAGATTTGACATTCATTTATCCTAGCAATGCACTTACTAAGTAAAATTAAAACAAATAAAATAAAATGATTACCTTATATATGCTTAAAGTTACCAATTCTATTAATTACTACTTAATGTCATTCGCATACAGGAAATATTTCTTTAACATTTAGAAATGCACTTATAAGTTTAGTTTAAATTAAATATATTAAGTCTATCAATATAAATATAGTAAGACTAATTATATTCCCTACCATGTAAAATGCTTTAGTTTAAAACACAAAAACATACTTACATATGGTTTAATGTTTAAAGTCCTAAATAAACACTTCACTTACAGGGTAAACTGTTTTAGAAAATAAAGGTTCTGCAGTCAGAAAATACATGTCACTTGTTTTTAAGCTTTTTAGCTTTAGACACAGTTTTCCATGAATTCAGCCAGCTCTGTCTCTTGAGGGATGCAATATTCCAATCCATTTCTTCAGTGTTTTTAAGGATTTTATTTTTATTAACAAATGTAGATGCCTCATCCAGTGTGTCAAGTATTTTAATTCCTTCAAAAATACTTTGATCTTTGCAGGAAACACCAACGTTGCTTTAATATTGTTCTTTTTAAGTTCTTTAATCAGTGGCAAGCAGGATTTTATTTTACTTGTTACTTTACTGGACTAGTCATTGTCAGTTCTGATTACATGTTCACCTATTTTAATAGGTGGGCTGGGTGTTGCTGTTTTTATATTTGGTCTTTTTCCATGCTGGATATAAACTTAACTATTATTGAATGTGCTAGTGGCTGTTCCTTCTTTTAAGGTGTTCTCAAGGATCTATGTGCCCTTTCAATCCCAGACAATAAAGTTTCAGTTAAAATTAACATTTTATGGAGGAAGATTGTTAAGAAGTTTATTATATTGTCTTCCTTATACTTTTCAGATATGCCATACATTCTGATTTTGGTTCATCACAGTCTATTTTCTAAATAATCAACTTTATCTATGAACCATTTATTTTGTTTTAAAGGGAATTCAGTCTGAGTCTCACTTTTGGTTATTCTTCCTTCATTGTCGTTTAAAGCTTCTTCTGTATGGGTTTGTGCACCTTGTTGTTTCATAAGTATTTCTAAATGTTCCATCTTCTTTCTGGATTCTTCTTTGAATTTGTATATTTTAGTGTCCAGTTTGTACATTTTTAGTAATACACACATGCTATATATTAGTGACTGGATAAGAAGAATCTAGAGTGCCATTTTTTTTGGGTGGCCTATGTTGAAGTCTCTTCTGTCTTAACCAAGAAGATGAAATTCTGACAGGAAAAGTAAAGCTTTTGAAAACTTCAAGTTATAAATCTTTTCTTTTACTATTAGTGACTATAAATAGCTATCAAGTATATCTAAATTCTAATTTTTGATTAGATTTTCTGTCAGAGAAAAGTTTTCAGTTATAGAGCTTTTAACATTTACTAATCTCAGTTAGCCATCTTGGCCATGGCCTGTGAACTGAGAATTCTATTCAGTTCCTTTGCCAGTATGTACCACTTGCAATATGTAGATATTTACAAAAGAGACATGTTTCCTGTTTAAAGCTCACTTATCTAACAGGGCACACCAAGAAGATTTATGCCTTAAAATATAAGATACTATAAACTTTTCAACCAGTAGTTAAACAAATATAATGTGTTTATTATTTATTTATTGACATTTGTTAACTGGGAAAGTCCACTGGGCCAGAAATCCATTTTCAGTGGAGGCCTGGGGAGAAAAGCTTAACAAATATGACATAAAAATGAATATACAGAGCAAATTTTAACAAAAATACATTAAATGGGTTAATTAATACAACAACATAAAATAGGAAGGTTAATACAAGCATAATAATATAAAGCACACATAAGAGATAATAAAACACAAATAATATTTAAGCTATATGTTGTACATTCATCATGATGAGAATATGGGAAAAGTATAATAAAGAAAGTTGTAATATTTGGAGGTAGAGAATGATGGTGTGAATAGAAGGATGATGTGAGTAGAAGTAGTAGGTAGCTTGATGGGTATGATGAGAGAGAAGTGGGCGTAAGTGGCTGCAGATATAAAAGATAAAGAGAGATGAGAGGGATATGGTAGTAGAAGGTTGGAGGTACAAAACATAAGAAAAAGATAAGAGAAGGATAAAAATATATACGTTTATTTATGGTGGCTTATCATTTTTGGTGAAGGGACAGATGTGGTTGTTGAGAAAGTATGTCTTTAGAGATATTTTGAATGCATTTAATGAGTCTAGGAGGGTGATTTCTGGGGGAAGGGCATTCCAAATCCTAGCTATGGTGTAGGATTAGAGGCTATGTCCAGCTCTTTTATTAGGTTTCCCAATGGTTACAAGTTGTTTGTTGGTAGAGCGTAGATTTCAGAGTGGGGAGTAGGGTTGTTGTCTGTCCTGAAAGGTAGGGCAGCTATCTGGTTTGTAAATTAGTTTGTGAGCTATTGTTAGTTGGGTGTAACTGAGGTATTGTTGGAACTGTAGCCAAATAAGTTCCCTAACAGCTAGACAGGGATGTGAATGATATGGTAAACAAATTGCAAATTTGGCAATTTTTGTGGTAGCATGCTTGCAGTTTGTTTTTAAGACATTGGTGGAGGTTGGTAAAGATGGGGGCTCTGTAAAGCGGGATTGCAGCAAAAGGCTGTTGGAAAGTGCCTTTTTAATGGGTTTATCCATGTAAAGTTTGTGTGTCTATATAATCTGGAAAGCTTAAAGTGTGTGTTTTTTATTGCACTAAGTATGTGTTGTTCGATGGAGACTCTGCAGTCTATGGTAATCCCTAGTAACGTAGCATGCATTATTATTTCTATTTTTGTCTTGTTTTTGTAGTATATGGCAAAATCTTGTGAGACTGGCTTTGTTGAAAATGGCATAAGCTTAGTTTTGTTTGCATTAAGCAGAAGTTGTGCTTTAGTTACCCATGTTTTGATTGATATAAAGGCATTTTGTGATAAGGTTTGTAGATGCTGGATACTGCTATAGGATGTTATGATGATAGAATCATCTGTATACTAGATATGTGTGCTTTGAAGAGAGGCAGTGTTTAGTTTATTTCTAAAAATATTGAACAGCAGCGGGCCTAAAATGGACCCTTGTGGGACTCCTGTTTTATTGACTAAATATTCAGATATACTATCTTGCCATCTAACACTTTCCTGTCTGTCTGCTAAATAGCTTGAAAACCATTTCAGGGTGGATTGAGAGCTCCCAAATAGTTGGTAGTTGTAGAAGTAACATGGGATGAGATACTGTGTGAGTTGTTTCTGAATACATTTTTGTAAAAGTTTAGATAGAGGGGAAAGAATAGATATGGATTGGTAGTTAGAGAGTTTGTTTGTATTGCCACCTTTGTGCAGAGCAGTTATGATGGATTTCCTCCATAATTTGGGAAAATAGGATTCTGTGATGGAGCTATTAATGATAACCCTAATGGGGTATGCTACTGCATCAGCTGCAAGTTTTGGGTATTCCAGGGAAGGTTATCAGTGGATAGTGAGCAAGGTTTTAGCTTTTTAAGAACTTTGTGCACAACTGAGGTGGGAACAATATTAAAGGAGAAAGAACTGGTTGTAGTTAGTTTGAGCTATATGTGATGGGCTGTAGTTAGCCTGAGCTGTATATGATGGGTCTGGATTATCAGAGGTACTGGAGAAAGAGTGTTAGGTGGTGGCTGATTTAAAAGGCTAAGTATGCTATTAATGAAGTGGGAGTTGAAAAGATGAGCTATTTCATCTGGAGTTTTGCCTGGGGCTGGAGAGGGGTTATGGTGGTGGTGGTGGTGGTGGGGGGGTTCCAGTGTTAATGAGTGTGGAGACATGTTTCCAGAATTTCTATGGGTTGTTTGTTTGGTTAAGTAACTGCTGAGATAAGTAGTTTTTTATCTGCATTTACTTGTTTTTTTGGCTAAATTTCATAGTTGTTTGTATTTCATTTTTATTACTGTGCCATTCTATCCAGGAATGGTCACTAGAGAACTGTAGATGACTGGTGGCTTTTGATAACCAGGGTGCATGATTTTGCTTAGCCCACTTGACTGTGATTGCTGCTAGATGGTTAAGGGTATCTAAGAAAACTCTGTTAAAGTGGCTCGCAGCTTCTTCCTGAGGTAATATTTTAGAGGGGTCCAGTTGATAGATTTTAGTAAAGTATTGAACAATTGTTGGTTGAAATTAGTTAGATTTCTAGATATGTTATAGGTGTGGGGATTTTGTTGTAGGTTTGAGCTCTATAGGTGTATACTGGTGAGTGATCACTTAGGGTATTTTGCAGGGTACCAGTATCTTTGTATTTATGAGGGTCTGTGACTAGGATCCAATCTAAGGTTGAGTTTTGCTGGCTATTGTGTGTTCATGTGGGGCTGGTATTAAGTTGGGTGTACCCCTGTAGATTGATACTATATATTGGGGAATCAGAGATTAGGTCGTTCCAGTTAATAATATTTATTTACTATTTCTAATGTGTATGCAGGGAGAGTACAGGAGTGTCAGACATGGTGTCCCTGGAGTACGCATTGTTTACAAGACAAGCGGTAGTCAAGGACAGAAAAGAATAGCAATATACTTAAGGTATGATTTGGAGGGGGTATAATGGATAATGATGAACTGGTGAAAGTAGGGAGCACTGATGACAGATAGGGTGAACAGGCATAGAACAAAGAACCAACATTAAGCTTTCTAGACATGCTGCACAAACCTCTTAATATAAATGGAAGGGATGATGAGCTAATCAGATATAAAATCAAGGAATGGGTAGGAAGGAAGAGAGAGTGAATATGATCTGAAACCTCAGTCTGGAACAAGTAGGCTGGAATATCCATTATCCAGACTGGGCAGAGAGAACAGAGGGACTGAGGTACTGAAACTGGAACATGGAAAGGTTCAAGAAATATCCTTTGGGAAAGAGAACTGAAGAAAACTCATTTTGTTGTCTGCAATGTGGATGAAGTGAAGGTCTTACCATTCAGACCTTCACTGGCTAATTGTAACCACTCGGTATGGCTTATATTACCTATGAACAAGGAAAAGGAAAATCTGCAGTGTATGAGAGTGTGGGGTATGGATGATAACAGCATAAGGGAGCTCACAAACAATGAGTAGGAGGGTAGTATGAGAGCGAATGTGTAGATGAGTTATAGAAAGCAATACAAAGGACAGCTTGTGGATGTATGGAAAACAGTTAAAATGGTGAAAGCAAAAAAGGATGTCAGGACAATAATGGAGGAAGAAAGGAAATATGTGGACCAGTTGGAGGAATATGGAAGCGAAAAAGAGATTATTAAAGGATTCAAGAGACAAAAGTTAACATGAAGTAAAGGTTAACATTGCCCATTAAGAAAAGGAAACTCTTTAGGTATCTAAGAAAAAACAATAAGATGGGAAGGGAAATTGATTAACTAGATTGAGAAGGGCACATGCATAAGGACAGCAAGAAGTAGGCAAACGTTATGTATTAATATTTCACATCAGTGTTCCTGGAAACTTCTTTGCGGGAAGGCAGGAAGGAAAAAGGATAACTGTACAGTAGGTAGTCTACAAACAACACTGAAGTGCTCTGAAGAAGGATAAGGCACATAACTCAGACACAATCCCTTTGAGAATTCTAAAAAGTACTGCTGGGGTGGGGATTGATAAAACTCATGACAGTACCATTCGACAGATGCCTTAGGATGTATTAGTCCCAAAGGATAAGAAGTAAGTGCAGCCAGTCAGCAGGATTTTGATGGTGGGCAACACAAGGGAAATTGTATTGAAATCAATATTTCCAAGGTTTTGTGGGAAACACAGTTGCTGAATGTATTAGAGCAATGATTCACAGCAGAGAAAGATCCTGCCAAATTAACCTGATTCTATTACTGCTGCTGTCAATGCTGCTGTGTTTTCAGGACAAACACAGACATAACCCCATGGATGTTATTCATTTGGATTTCAGTAAAGTATTTGACTTGCTCTAACATTTAAAGATACTGGCAAAAATGAAAGTTACTGAGAACAGCAGTGGGACATGTAGGTGCTTAGGTATATATTATTTAGGAATGACAGAGTAGTGAAGAATGCAGGTGGATTACCTATTTACATAAAGGAAATCTTGTAATAGAAAGAAGGAAGATCACAATCCATTAAAGGGGATAAGAGAGCATGTAAGGTCAGGACCTTGGTTGAGTGCTCTTGTGGTCAAGATAAAGAGAGAGAGGGGAATATAAGGGGACTGATGCCAAGGAAGGAAGATGGGTGACTGGAGAATGTAAGGGAATATATGAGTGGGGATAGGAGTAAGAAGATCACAGTGGTCACAATCATGTGGAGAGTGAATCTAGAAAGTAGCAGATTGGAAGCATCCAAGCTCCATGGTGGAGACTTAACAGGAACTGAATGAGGTCTTAAGCTTTGATGGGGTTCAGACAACTGTTGCAAGACTGCAATGGAAAAGGTAGAATTCTAGATTAGGTCTAAACCAAGAAATGTCCAGATAAAAGTTACATCAGGAATGTACAGTTGTGTGAGTTAAACTTAACATAACAGTGGATGTTTGAATGATCACTACTGCAGGAGCCTTAGCTAAATGGGATATATCTGCCAAGGATATAACAGCCTGCCAGCTTCTAAAGCTTCAGGGCACCTTCCACTCATGCAAACTGTCAGGCAGCTTGAGCTGAGCTGACTAAAAGACAAGTCTGGGCATAAAGTCCTTCAGATCTTTGTTGCCAAATGAGAGAGGTAGGCTGATCCCTGAAAGGACAATGCTAGGAAAAAAAAAAAGAAATGTCTACACCCTGGCATAAAAACAGCTAAAAAAAAGCAGGGAGATGGAGGGATGGAGTTGCTACTGCAGCAGTGATCATTCAAACATCTACTGTTATGGTAAATTTAACTTATTCATCTGTACTAAGTTCATTATATTGATCACTGTTGCAGAAGCCTTGGCTATGTGGGTAGATTTCCTTAGCTAACTACATTTGGGAGGTGGAAGGAGAAGAGTCCAGGAGTCCTTGGAGAATTGTCCAAGCAAAGCTTGATCTGGACCTAGAGAAGGAATCAGACTTATAGTGCTTTGTAAAAGTATGTACAGAGGACCAAGTAGCAGCTTGTAGAATACTTCTAGAATCTAACCCTTTCCAATAAGTCACAGATGGAGCCAAGGTCCTAGTTGAGGGGGCTTGACCCTGCTTGGAATAGTTTTGTTATGGTGAGTACAACAAAAGGTAAGACAACCGTTTGGAATAGTCTGTTTTGACACAGGTTGTCCCTTCTCCTCATCTTTACAAGAAATGAACAAGTGATCCTAATATCTGAAAGATTTAGTTCTGTCACAATAGTACCCAAGTTGTCTGTGGACATCCAAGGTATGGAGTATCCTTTTTCCTTAACTTTTAGGTTCAGAAGCGAAAATGGGGAGATGGATAGTTTGGATTAAAGTAAACGTGGATGTCACTTTAGGTAGAAAAGAAGCATTTGTTCTCAAAGAAATCCTGAACCTGTGGAAAATGAGATAGGGTTGATTTTCTATAAGAGCTTGCAGCTCAGATACACATTTTAAACTGATTGGAGCAATCAGTAAATCTGTTTTCCATGCTAAGAACCTCAAGGTAGCCAGAGTAGTTCTTTCAAATGGAGCATTAACTTCTCTAACACAAAATTAAGATTCCAATGAGAGGACACCAGTTTTTTGGAGGCCTCTTATGCAAAACCCCTTTCAAGAACATTTTGACATGAGACTGCATTGAAAGAGGAGGATCTATGGGCAGACATGCTGAAATGGCTTGATAGAGGAATAAGAAAGGCCATAGGGTAGCAAATCACACAAATATTGTTGAACCAGATAGCAACTAACCTTGAAAGTTTGCTGGTTATGTTGTTGGTACCAACTACAAAAAACTTTCAATTTGCTAATGTATGATTTTCTAGTCGCAGGCCTTCTTGCTTCCATTAGTACCTACTGCACTTCATCAGTAAACAGGTGCCTTAAAGGAATTAAGACACTATAATCTGGGGAGTCAGTTGAAGTTGACTGATGTCGGGGTGTATCAAACACCCCTGTTCTTGTGTGAATAGCTCCAGTTTGTGTGGAAACTTGAGGTAATTGACCCTGGTCATTTCCAAATGAAGAAAGGACCATGCTTGGCTGGGCCAGAAGAGAGTCATCACAATGGTCTTGGGAGATTCCTTGTGATACTTCAGAAGTGCCCTGGACATTAGTGGAAAGGGTGAGAAGCATACAGGGACATTCCTGTCCAAGGAAAGGGGATCCGTCTTCAAGGCCTTCTTGCATTGATTTCTGGAACAGAATCTTGCCAGTTGATTGTTGAAAGTGGAGGCAAAGAGGTTTACTTTAAGAACTCCCCACAGACAGATGTATCAAATCTTGGAAGACCACCTTATCTAGTTTCCATTCAAGGGGGTCTGCCCTGGCCCTGCTCAGCTTGTCTGCCACACAGTTTTGTTCTCATAGAATGTAAGATGCCTGTAAAGTGAGACTGTGCTGTGAAGCTATACCCTGAGCTAACATGGTTAATCTGCAAAGGAGACATGACCTGATTTCCCATTGCTTGTTGATGTACCACCTGACTGTGATATTATCTGTAACCACTTGAAGAAGGTCCAGAGGATGAAAGATGGTTCAGAGAGTTGAATACCTTGATCAGGGCAAGCATCTCCTTGATGATTATGTGCTTGCATCTGTCCTTGGTGTTCCACACCCCTTGCTCTTTCATCCCTCCTGAAACTGCTCCCCCAAGGAAAGTTTGAGGTGTTTGTGGTGGCTGACTACTTTGGAGCATGTAGGGTAAAAGGGAGACCTGGATGTAAGGATATCCCTTGTCTCCACCAAATGATTTCTCTTCTGACAAATCCCAGTACTAGAATGCTTGGACTAAAATGATTTCAGATACCATTGTGTCTTTCTCATGTGGTGTCTTGTCAGAGGTATCATGAGAATCATAGAGTAGATGCCATGAAACTCAAAATCCTAAGGTATTCCCTAGCGGTGACAAGTCTGAGTGGAAAACCTTAGAAGTAGATCTAGATAATGATATCAGAATATAGGCAAAGAGAAAGAAATGGAGGGATCCTAAGCAAAAGACCAGCACTAGTAGAGTTTTTAGTGGAATCTAAAACAGAAGCTGCTGTTAAAAAAGGGATAGTTAGTAGGGCATATAAAATATTGAATATTGACTATAAGAATCAATCAGGGGATTAGAAAGGATTGGGAAGAGAGAGTGGATAAGCAATTTACAAAGAAATAATGGGGGTATATATGCATGGCTCCCAAATATGCAACAAAGTCTAGAAGATTTAGAATCTTTGCTTGGAAGTATTTACACAGGTATTTTTAAACTCCAAGTAGACTCCAAAGTATTTTTCTCAGGTAGATTGTAAATATTGGAGGTATAATGGGAAAGAAAGAGGTAATTGGGAACGTATTTTGAGAGTGTAATGGATTGAAAACCTTAAAATTTCCCTGCAGACTACTCTATAAGAAATACTAGGTGAGCAAATTGGTGTAACTAAAGAAATTATTTTTTGAACTTTGATACAGAATAAGAATTGCCTCGGCATAGCAATGCCTTGCTGAGTATTTATGGTGGCTGCCAAAAAGCAATTACTAGAAAATGGAAATCAAAGTCTAAACCAACTGTACTAGAAGTAGTGAATATAGTAACAGAGAGAAAACAACTGGAAATGGGATCTTTAGAAAAGGGTAGGAGCAAATTAAGCAGAAACAATAGGAATTGTGGGAACACTACACGCAGAATAATATTTTGGAGGAGCAGTAAGGTTTAAAAGAAGGCAGGATTTGACTGAGCTATGTAATGTTTGACTGAAAATTACTGCATAGATTACAAATCATATATAATGTTTGCAGTTAAACATACGTCAACACCATTTTTCATTTATATAAATGTATGATTGCTTATGTCATAAGTATAATTTAATAAAGATGTTTCTTGTTTAAAAATTCTATTTTTCCTGTGGAAGAAAAGCTCCCAGGCATCCCAGGGACAAAATCTTGTGTAAAAGAGTCAAGAGTCAAGAAAGAGTTTTGAATACTCTCTTGGAATCCCAGCTTATGTAAGAGATTTCTCACCTAAGAGAGAAATTCCTGACACTTTGAAAAAGACTCTGCTAAGATAAGCAAGTTGTCTAAATATGGAAAAAGGTGGATATCCTGTAGTCTGGTTGTCTAACTATGGAAAAAGGTGGGATATCCTGTAGCCTGCAAACAGATATAGCTGGAGCTAGACTCTTTGTGAACACTCTTGGTGTAGTAGATAGTCCCAAGGGTAAGGCAAAGACCTGATAATGCGATCTACACACACAAACCCTTAAGAAACATCTAAAGTTAGGATAAATATAGATGTGATTATTAAGTATCTTTTAAGTCTAGTGCTGCCAAGAAACTTGAAAGAGGAAGAAGAGGTAACTGGTTGTAAATTACATCACTTTTAATTTGGGCATTATCACAAACAGGTTAGGGAAAGAAAGATCCAGAACTGGTCTACAAGCATTTTCTTTCTTTGGCACTAGGAACATCCTTGAATAAAAACCCTTCCCCACCTGGGAAGGAGGAACTGGTTCTATCACTTCTTGCGACAGCATGTGATGAAGAACTAGCGTAAACAAGAGTCTGATCTGGAGGATAAGGAATTACTCCCTGGAATGGAGGAATTTCCTCCCACTGCCATCTATAACCTTGATAAATGATTTTCAGAACCAATTCGTCTAAAACAATCAGTTGCCAAAGAGAAAAATGGAGATTCAGACTTTCTGGAAGAAAAAAAAGGGGACAGGGTGGGGGGGTCACAAGTTCTCTTACACAGTCATTCAGACTTGTAGGAGTGTTTTTGGTATTGGGAGGTTCAGTATGTCTTTTTGAAAACCCCTGACAATTTCTTCTTAAATGTATGTTTACCTGTATTTTGTTGAAACTCTTTATTCTGTTTTTCTTTTTGGCAAAACTGAATGAGGATCTAGATAGTCCCTTGAAAAAGGAAGACAGAAAAATGTTAGAGATTCCCTGGATCAACTTGCCCCTTTCAAACCTCTGCAGCAGGGGGGCTAAACACTAAATCTCTATCAGAGGAGAATTTAAAATCACATTTTTAACCTTATCTAGGAGGTTCTACAACCATGAAGACCTCCTGAAAAAGGTTCCAGTGGCCATAGCCCTGGAAGAAGCATCAACAGAGTCATAAGTACACTGTAAACAATGAGTACCGACCTCTGCAATATAGAAGAAAATAAGTTATTTAAATCAGATGTTCCCAACAAGAAGAAATTGCAGATAAAATATTCCTCATACTTTCACAAATTATTAAAACAAACTTTAACATATGAGCTGAAAACTGAAAATTCTGAAAAAGTTGCAGAAGTGTATACTTTTTTCCCATTCTTAGAGCACCCCTGCCTGACCAGGCTATACCTCATTCCACACAGTCTGACTGCAAAATGAGGTCAGAAAACTAAGGGTGGTGGAATCTCTATCTTCATTAAGGACAGGCACACCTCCAGACTGGTTTGCCAGCATGACGCACTGGAACTACTCCAGGTGCAACTGACAGTTGGCAAGACACCCATTCAAGTTATAGCCAGCTATAGACTCCCCTCCATGACTCAGGACACCCATTCCTCTTACCTAGATCTACTTGACTCCATTAAGGTACCCCCTAACATCCTGATCCTTGTTGACTTCAACTACCCCACCATAGACTGGGTGAACTATTCCTGCACTAATGCACTCACTCAATGATTCCTTGACTTCATCAGTTCTAATGCACTGGACCAGCTTGTCTCATCCTCCACAAGGGGATGTAACATTCTGGACTTGGTTCTCACCAACATGGCTGCACACTGCACCACTCCCATAGTATGTTCTTCCCTGATGAGATCAGATCATTGGACTGTCTTATTCAAAGTTTCTATCCCACCCAACCCCCCCAACCATAACCAAGCTAAAAAAAAACTTCTCTAAAGCTGACTATAACCTCCGAAGAGGGGATATCTGTAGCTTCACCCCCCCCCTCAGAGGATGCAGACAGCTATGCTGAATAGCATGCCAGTGCAGTATACAAGCACCTGTACAACTGCATGGACTCTGCCATACCCAACAGAACTAAAACCTGCTCCTCAAGGAAATACAATCCTGTCTGGTGGACATACTCTATCAACAGGCTTTACAACAAAAGGGAGAAACTGTAGTCCAAGGGTAAAAAGAAACATATTCCAAATTGGAAAAACTTTCACTTAGCCTCAACAAGAAAATTAGATCACTAGTGAAAGCCTCCATAGCCAACTATGAATTGGAACTGGCCTCCTAAACAAAGGGAAATCACAAAGCCTTCTTCAGTTATGTCAGGAACCTCCATGGCAAAGCCCAGGTTTGTTCCGAATTAGTACCTAATAGTTTTACTTACACTGATACTGTTGCCTTAGCCAACCTGCTAGCAGATAGGTTCAGTGCAAAGTTCACCCCCCTGTCCCCCTCAAAGGCCTTTGCAACATCCTAGTACTTGTTCTGCACCTCACATCTCTGTAGATCAAGTGCTAAATGACCTATTCAAGGCAAAGAGACAGCTTCCATGGGACCTAATAGTATCCCAGGCTGTATTCTGCACCATCTCCAGCAAGAACTAACTTTGCCATTGAGCACCCTATTCAATAACAGCCTAAGTACAGGCTTCATTCCAGCAGAGTGGAGAACTGCCACTGTCTTCTCCTTGCACAAAGGTGGTGCCACTACTGACCCTGGAAACTATCACTCCATTAGATTGACAAGTCTGATTTGTAAAGCCATGGAGTGTATTATTATGGATCTCATAAACAAGGATATTCATCAAGGGCAGATCTTGCCTGTTGAACCTGGTTGACTTCTTTGAGACTGTCACCAAGGCCCTGGATGAGGGAAAGTCAGTGCATACAGCTTACCTAGACTTGGCCAAGGCCTTTGACACAATTCCCCACTCAAGCATCATGAAAAAGCTAACACAACTTGGCGTAAATCCCTATCTCATAAGGTGGGTAGCTAACTGGCTCACTGACAGGACCCTCAAAGTCAAAAAAGGTGCCTCCACCTCCTATAGCAGATCTGTCACTAGTGGAGTTCCCCAGGGATCTGTCCTGGGACCCCTACCAGGTTGGCATCTACTTCTCAGAGGTTCAGGCAAAGACAAAAGACCTGTGGCTGACCAAGTTTGTGGACGACTGTAAGTTGGGTGCTGTCATTGACTCCCTAAATGATGTTAACATACTGCAAGAGGGTCTCACAGCTACTAATGACTGGTGCCAAAGTCATGGCCTCAAGCTAAACACAAAAAAATGTATCATCATACCATTCGGCAAAAACATGGCCCCTACTGATTACCATATCAAAGGCAACACCCTAAGCACACAACCTGTGGTGAGAGACCTGGGCACTCAGGCCGATAACAACCTCATATTTGACCATCATGTAATGGCAATGGTCAAAAAAGCTTTTTACTTGGTTCATCTCATAAGTAAAAGGATTGCATCCAGAAAAAAAGGAGGTTATTACTTCTCTGTACTCCTCCCTCATTAGGCCAATAATTGATTATTTATTTATTATTATTTATTTATTTATTGACATTTGTTGACCGGGAAAGTCCACCGGGCCATTGACCCATTATTAGTGGAGGCCTGGGGAGAAAAACTCCAGGTAATACATTCAGTATAAAACATTTAATATAAAAACATTTTGACGTTTAAGAAATTACAAAAGTATTTGCACATTATATACCATAGTGGTAGTACATTCAATATATCACATTTAAAGTGAACATACTGAAGACATTTAGAAATTAAAAAAAAAAAACATTTGTACCTTATATACCATAGTGGTAGTAAATTTAATATAGTACGTTTAGATGAACATATTTATAATTCCATATTCAGGTAAAAAATTCTTAGAGGGATTGGGTGCAAGAAAGAGAAAGTCAATCAGTAAAGGGGTAGAAATATATAGAGGTAATTGAGCGTCACCTAGGGTATTTTAGCTAGAGGTAGGGAAAAGGGAGAAGAAAAGGCAGGAGAGTGTATCAATATTTAATGCATTAAGTTGTGATTGTCACTTGGGATTGTTTAAGATGAGGTAGGGAGGCTATTGGGATTTGATTGTTGTGCAGAGACAGGATAAATTATTTTGATAATGTAGTTTGAGTGATGATTTAAAGAGTTTTGAAGATTCCATTAGGGTTATGTGGGAGGGTAATGTGTTCCAAAGTTTGTCTATATTACAAGAGTATAGACTTTGTCCAGCTCTTTTGTTTGGTTTTATAACTTTTATTAGTTGTTTCTGGGAAGATCTAAGTGACCGAGTAGGAGTGTAGCTTTGTACGACTGAGTGGAGTGCTGGGCAGAGGTGGGGTGTGTAAATTAGTTTGTGCTAGTGTTAGTTGAGTATATGAAAGATGGCTCAAGAATTCTAGCCAGTTGAGTTCTGTAATTGCTTCACAGTGGTGTGTTCGGCTTGGTTTTCCTGAGGCAAATTTAGCTATTTTGTAATAGCAGGATTGCAGTTTATTCCTAATTGATGAAAGTAGGTTTGTAAAGATGGCACTTCCATATAGAAAGGAAGGGAGGAGAAGGGTATTTGCTAGTTTAGCTTTGGTTTGCTTGTTGAGGTATAATTTGTGCCTATATAGTTTGCTTAGTTTGAAGTGTACTTTTTTATTATGTTATGTATATGTGGCTCAAAGGTCAGCTTGTCATCTATTGTCATACCTAATAGTTTGGCAGTTTTAGTTATTTCTATTTCAGTTCCATTTTTAGAAAAAAATCTTGAAGTCTAAGTTTGGTGGTTTGGAACTGAATAGGAGTAGTTTTTTTTTTTTTTTTGGCGTTTACAATAGTTGAGAATTATTTAACCAGGTTTCTATAGAAGTGAATGCTTTTTGGGTTATTTTGCGAAGGTCAGGGAAGTTGTTGGTGGAAGATATAATTGTCGAATCATCAGCGTATTGGATCAAGTTTCCTAGCTGAGAGACTTTGTGAAGGTCGTTGATAAAAATTTAAAAGAGTAGTGGCCCTAGAATGGAACCCTGTGGGACTCCTATGTTATTTTTTTTTTGATAGGTAGATTGTGCTTTTTTCCATTTTACTGCTTGTTCTCTGTAATTGAGGTAGGAGGTAAACCATCTGACAGATGTGGGGGAACATCCTTGCTTTGCTATTTGGTGTAGTAGTTTGTTATGTGATACTGTGTTGAAAGCTTTTGACAGGGCTAGAAGGATTACTGAGGTATAGAGACCAGAGTCAAGGGCTTTGTTGACACTATCTGTAAAGGACAGCAGGGCTGTAATTGTGCTATGTCCTGGATGGAAACCATGTTGTGTGGGAGAGAGAAGCTCATTATCTAGGAGGTGTTTAAGTAACTGAGTGTGCATGCATTTTTCCAATATTTTTGATAATGGTGAAAGTATTGAGATTGGGCGGTAGTTTGACAGGTCATGGGAAGTTCCACCTTTATGTACTGGGGTGATGACAGATTTTTTCCATAAGTTTGGTACATAGCATTCAGAGAGAGGCCAATTTATTAGTATGCTGACTGGGTATGCAATTGCACTTGATGCTAGCTTTAAATACTCAGGGGAGAGTTTGTCAGTGGAGAGAGAGGAGGGTTTAAGTTTATTTAGAAGTTTTAATATTTATGAGGTCGGAATAGGTTGGATGGAGAAGGAAGGTGCTGTTGGATTTTTAATGCAGGAGTCTATTATAGGCGAAGTGTTATTATGTGAGGGATCTGTTGTAGGGTCTTTGATTAGGTTTTGAATAGTAGTAATGAAATGGGTATTAAAATCATGAGCGATTTCCTGTGGGCTTTTGTCAGGTGTGGGGGATGGATTTTGTACAGTGCCAGGATTAAGTAATGTGGAGACTGAATTCCAAAACTTATTTGGGTTGTTCTTTGTATTGGATAGCTGTAAGGTAAAGTAGTTTTGCTTATCTTGTATAACTAGTTTTTTGGAATTATTTCGGAGTTGCTTATAGGTAAGTTCAGTTTGTTTGGTTTTTGATTTTTGCCACTGTTTCCATGCTTTATCTCTGTGGAGGAGGCTTTGTTTTGTTGATTTAGTTAGCCAGGGGCCATGATTGGCCTTGGTACGTTTGGTTAGTATGGGAGCTAAGCTATTCAGTGAGTCCAGAAAAAGTTTGTTGAAATAGTTAACAGCTTCATCTAGGGGGAGAGGTTTTAGTGGGAGCCAATTTTGAGTTCTTAGGATGCTTACAAATGTATCTGGGTCAAAGTGGGTGAGATTCCTGGATGTTTTGTAGATATGCGTTTTTGATATTTGTGGGTGGGTCCTATGGGTGAATGCTGGGAAGTGATAACTTAGTATGTTAGGTAAGGTGCCTGAGTTTGAATAGTTTTGTGGGTGGGATACTAGTATCCAGTCTAGGGTGGATTCTGATCTAGTGGCTAGGCCATGGGTAGGAGTTGCAATAAGCTGTGTGAAACTGTGTAGGTTTATGCTGTTGACTGGAGAGTTGGTTGTTAGGTTTAGCCAATTAATGTTAGTATCTCCTAGAATAATGGTTTCCTGTGAGATGTTCTGGTTTGTCCAAGATAAAAAGTCTTCTAGGAGGGGAATATTTTGGCCTGGTAGGATGTAGATTGCTGCTATAATTATTTGTTTGTTATTGTTAATGTGAAGGGAAGTTAGTAAGATTTCTAGATTGCCAAAAGTGGGGAGTTGTTTAGGATAGCTTGTTAGGTTAAGGCTGCTATCATAGAGTAGTGCTACACCACCACCTTTTTTGTGGAGTCTATCAGCACGTAATATGTTGTACCCTGGAGGAAGGATTCCAGTATCAGAAATGTGTGGTTTTAGCCAAGTTTCTGTTACTGCTACTATATTTGGGGTGTGGGTGGCTAGCCATGTGTGGAACTCAGTAATTTTGTTACATATGCTACGTGAGTTTATTGTTACTAGTTGAAGTTGTAGGTTTTTTGGGATAGTTGAGGATGTAGGGCCAGGGTTGGGGTGGATGTCGCCACATTGTGTGAGAGACAGGAGAAGATGAATAATAGCATTGGTGTTATTTTTATGTGAAAGTGGTTTGGGAAGATAAATATTGTTTAATTTGAGTTTTGAATGGTTGATGAAAAGTTTTATTTTATTTAGGTTATAACTATTGTAAGGGAATAAGGAGGGTGAGATGTTTGAATAGCTATCTCTGTTAAGAGTCAAAGGAAGGGTTTGTGTACTAGTTCTTGGAGTTTGTGAGGGCAAGGTGGAATATATAGTGGTAGTTAGGGTTAATAGAGTTAGAGTTGTAAAGAGGCTAGAAATGAGAATAATGTATGTTGTGTGCCTATGCGTATTTGTGTGGGAAGGCATCTTTCTATGGAGAGTAGCTGTCAAATTAAGTGGTTTTGAGAGTGGGGTGGAACTAGAGAGTGTAAGGTGATTGGTTTGCAAGCGATGAGGTAGTTTGGTGAGGTTTTTATGGATGTATAAATCCAGTGGAAGAGGGGGTGGGTGGGAATGGAGTTAGGGTAGGGCAGCGGAGTGAGCCCGATGGGTGAACGGAGCGGGGCTGGCTCAGGTCTAGTGATTCCAGAACCAGAAAAAACAATGTCCACGAATATGATAGGTATGACAAAGCTTAGAGGAGCTAAGAGAACCTTATTTTTTACTGTTAGGAATAAATATTAGCAGGCAGCAAGATAGGATGCAAGGGGAGCTAATGTGTGGGTACTATTAGATGTTATTTAGCCAGTGAAATCTAACTAGCACTGCAGAGTGTGTTAGCAAATGTGTCTGGGGAGGAATATAGGGTGTATGTAACTATCGGGTAAGGGAATTAGATGCAGGAGGGTTATAAAGATAAACAAAAACCTATACAAGATAGTAGGGTAGGAGGCCTACTTAACCAGCAGATAACAATGGCTGCAGGCTAATGCAAAAGGAGTCAGAGGTATGGGGGCAGCTAGGCTAAGGGAGATAAGTAAGGTAACATAAATGACTATGGAGGAATGCAGGGTTTCTGCGCAGCGTACTTCCAGATGTATAAAATAATGTTATTATAACAGTGAAAATATTAGAGCTTGACATACAATATGCTCAGGATGTTTTGGTGTCTTTTAAACCTTTATGCACGTCCAATTCACTGCGTCTTCCTATTGAGAAGGTGCACTTTTGTCTATCAGGACCCTAGCTGATGGTATTCCAGGAGGCAAAGGTGTAAATATGCTCAGGATGTTTTGGTGTCTTTTAAACCTTTAAGGGCATCCAATTCACTGCGTCTTCCTATTGAGGAGGTGCACTTTTGTCTATCGGGACACTAGCTGAGAGTATTCCAGGAGGCAAAGGTGTAATAAACCTTGAATTTAAGATACAATCAATGGAAGCACACTGCTTTCAGAAACACTCCATGTTATAACACCGCATTTGGTATGTACCTCTCCAAACATCTGCACCAACTGAAAAAGCCACTGAAATACCTCACAAACAGAATCCATTGTCTCCAACACCTGTCCTTTGTGGACAAGCTCAAATCACTATCACTCTGTTCGGTATTGTACAGATTGCTCAAGGGTGATCTGTGTCTTACCTACATGGCAATCTTGGACCCTGCCCTACTAGAGATGCTCCATATCTGTAAGTCAAACTCTTCATGCATTACCTGCTTGAAAGACCTGACTCTAATATGCAACATCAATCAAACCTGCTGGTGAGACAGGTTTGTCTTCCAGAGGTTGCCCCATCTCTGGAATAGACTTCCCATACATGTCAAGCAGAGCACCTTGCTGACCCTCTTCGAGCGCAACCTTGATGAGTCGATGGGACACTACAAATTTGTCCCAATGTTTCCACCTTTGTCCCTCAGTGACAGGGTCAACATGTGCTGACTGAGGTTTCTTTTTGGGGATAAACTTTTGGCTAGGCTTGTAAGGGTCCAAGGGGCATTAGACTAGTAATCCCCTATGATCTTATGAATAATTTTCCCATCCTTATCAGGAAGAATAGGAGTGGCATTAACTAAATGCTTATCAGCAATGGGATCAACTAAAGCTATAGCTCCATTGTCAGGTTTGGGAGTAGTGTATAAATTTTTTAAAGTCTGAAGAACTTTATACATCATGTCTGCCTTTTAAGGGCTGCTGGATGACTGCCAGGAAAACTGCAGGCTCTAATGCATACATTATATATAGCAGAAAGAACAGGAAGAATGGGTGTAATTTCTGGAAAAAAATATGCAAGAACTCAACTCATGGTATTTTCAAAGGGTCTGAGAAACATCTGTGTTCTCCCATTGAAAACACTGGTACATTCTAATAGTCTCAGAGAAAGAGAACACCCCACAGGGAGAATTAGAAACTAAATTCTCCTCAGAGACTGAATCAGTAATCTGAGGGAAAAAAACTGTTCATATTCAGAATCTTGAATCTCTTCAGGAAAAGATAAATCCCTCTTTCTTTTACCAGATACTAGTTTACAAGAAAGATTAATAGCCTGAATTAAACCATGAGCTTGACCCAGCAAATTACTCCTGTCCATAGATAATTGAGGGGAAGTAGATACATGCTTGATTTTTTGTTTCTTTTTGACAGGAAAAATGGGGCCAGCCATGTTACTAATGGCAGCGGGAGCTTCTCCAGGGATGGATACAGCATTCTGACACAACACAGAAACCTTCTCTGTTCCCTATGTCAGAACTGACAAGAGTGGCTTTCCCTTACCCACCGAGGGGCCCCAACAGCTGCAGAGGATGTGACTAACACCCAGTTTACAGTGGTTGTTGGTGTTACACCAGAGGGATCTGGTGTAAAAGTTAACTGGTCTGAGGTACAACAAATGGATACACAGAGTCATCTACTGGTGGCTGAAGCAAATTGCTAGCCTGCCGTGGTAGCAAAGGCTGTTTGCTTAATTTTTGTTTTTCTGACTGGAAGGAGGACTGACCATGGAAACAGTAGTCTCTTCCATGGTCATGCCAAAAATGATGCCTCTTTCCCAGGGAAGACAAGCAGCAATTGCCAGTAAACATTACCAGTCCAAAAAAGTTAGTTTTTTTACAGAAAGACACAGTAAAAAGCATTTAAAACACTATGCCAGACCCACAAAAGTAAAATAAACACAATTTATAAACAGAAAATTGTTTTCATTTACTTTAAACAACTTTTAAACTGACAGAAAAAAGAGCACTCTGTTTAAAAGTACATTACAGTCTTGAGACACTCTGTTAAAACAGAGAACTCCTAGCTTTAAAATAACTTTTCTGAGGAGAAAAGCAATAAAACATAAAAAAAGAAAATTGAATTTTTTAATCAAAGGGAACATACTTGCCCAGTAAAAGAAAGCACAAGCTAACTGTTGATCCTTGAAGACTCAAAGGAGCATACTTTTCTGGAGCAGTAAAGCTCTGAATGGATTCATGACCATATGTATCTTTTAGTCAGCTCAGCTCGAGCTGTCTGACAGTCTGGGTGTGTGGAAGATGCCCTGAAGCTTTGGAAGCTTTCTGGCTGTAGCAACCTTGGTAGGATATAAACCATATAAATAAGGATACTGCAGCAGTGATCAATATGATGAACATCAAAATGATGATGATGATGTAGTATTTTAAGGAAGTGGATTGTGATGAGTTAATGGAGATGGTCAAAGTTGATTTAGAGAACTTGAGACAAACTGAGGTAGCAAACAAGCATCAAAAGTGAGACAGAGATAGAGTATTCAGAGTTGTAGACAAGGGTTTGAAGATGAGACAAAAAGAAGAGATGGACAATGTATCCACACAGCAAAGTGAGGCTAGTGATTAGGGCAGAATGCCGAGAATACATGAGGTCGAAGGGAAGAAATGGGGAGATATAGGAGATTCAGTATAATGTACTCAGTCAACCTGGAGGTAAGAAAGGTGAGGATAGTAAAGGAATAAGTTGAAAGGGAGTTGGTAGAAGAGATCAAGAGGACTATGAGTGCTAGCTTGAAGAAGAAACAAAGGAATAGATTTAGCCATGGCAAAAAAAAGATGTGAAAGAGATCATAGAGGACTAGGAAAAAAGAGGTACTCTTTTTTGTTTTTTATGAAGGAAAGTAAGGGGAAGATACCATGCCTCCAGAGAGGAGAGGCAGAATGGAGAGAGCAGTGTACAGGCGCGTGGACATGGGAAGAGTAGACTAAGGGGGGAACTAGCTTCTCTAAGACAGGCTAAAATACAAGGACTAGATGAGGTGCCTCCAAGGAACCTCATGAATTTGACCTGTGTGTAGCTAGTCTTCTGCCAGAGGTTTTCAACACATCTCTAGCAATCATGGAAATGCCTATTGACTGTGAGACAGCAATTGTAGTAACCTTGTACTTAAAGTATGGAGAAACAGGAAACATCAGCAAACTAGAGGTTTGTTAACCTAATTGAAATGGCAGGGTAACATCACGGATATAGTCTAATAGGAAAGGGAAGATTGCATTAGTATCCACAGAAAATGATCAACATGGGTTCTGATCTAGAAGAAGCAGTCAGTCAAGCCTAAGCTTGGGTTGCAGGACAGCTTGACAGGGGAGTACCAGTAGGCATGGCCTACCTGGATTTAAAAGACAGACTATCTCTACATAGGTAGCTGCTGGAGAAATTGGAAGGACTGGGATAGGATTAAGCCTAAGAAAATGGATTTCTGTATGGCTGAATTGAAGGCTAAAATGGATTGTGGTGAGAGGGACCACATCAGGAGTAAGAAAAATAACAAGTGGAGTACTTTAGGGGTTGATTCTGGGTTTCATAATCTTTTCTGTGTTTGTTTCAGCAGACAAACACACAGAGAAAATGGAGGGGGAAGCTGCCTTAGACTTGATGCTCCACTTGGACAGACTAGCTGCACTTAAAGTTTGTATTTTTGGCTTTAACAAGCACTGTCATAACCTGCTTCCTGCTAATAGTTTGAGGGAGGGTTATGCTAGTAGGGATTTTCTGGGGGCAGGGGGGAGTGGGGGGTGAAATTTGACCTGAGTTTGTCAGCCAGCAGGTTTGCTATGTCACTCTGCTCATTAAAGGTGGTAGCATTTACTACCAGTCTAGCACATTGCTGCATGTTACCTTTGAGGTTTCGGACATAGCTATAGAAGGCCTTGTGGTTGTCTTAAGCCTGAGAGGCTATCTTGCCCTTGTCATTGGCCTTGTTGTATTTAATTAGTCCTCTTAGTTTCCTGCCTAGTCATTATGAGAGCTACTCTTTCTGATTTTGGCCATGACTTTTTTCCTTTTGTCATATACCCTGTTGGATTAGGAGTCCACCAGTGTGGCTTATTTTTTGGGGTCTGGTTTGGGCTTACTTCTGTTAGGTACAGAAGTCTCTATGCAGCCATTTACATATTTGTACAGTATTTCTGTGAACAATTCTGCATAGATTAATGTAAACTCTAGGCTAGATGGGGCATTGAATTTTGACAAACTGTTGGTTAATAGGATGTAGTTTGCTTTAGAATGGTTCCTAACTGTAACAGGTTTTTATGGGTTTTCCAAGTTAATTTTTATTTTGAAGGAGACATCTTTGTGATCTGAGCTCAGCAATGAGAATATTACTGGGGGTTTAGCAATCTTTCGTATTGTCGAGTACAAGGTCAGATATGTTTGAACTTTTGATTGGAGTGCACACTAACTGATCAAGGGCATTTGTGTTAAAGTCCAGGAAAAATTGTGCCTGCAGGTTGGAGGCAGTGTATGCTTCCTAGTTTCTATAGGGGTAATTAAAATCTCCCATTAATAGTGTTTGATTGGATGGAAAATGTCTCCAGTCGACGTATATAAAAGTTATTGAATTCTTGTGACATAGATGGTGACCTGTAGCTTGCTAAGATATGATAAGGGACTCTATCTAGCATGATTTGCATGTGTATGAACTCCAAGGTATCATCCTGTTTAACCAACCTTGAGCTATATTTGTTGCTAATATAAATCGAGACACCTCCACCTTTAGTCCCTGTCTGTGCGGCTGATGATTTAAATATGTGGAAGCACAATAACCTTTCATTGCTGAAGTACATTCTCAAACTTTAAACCATGTCTTGGTAATGCCATAGATGTCTTTTTTCCAGAGTGAGGAGAGCTTGTAGGGTGCAGAGTTTCTTCCTAAGGGTCAAGCACTGAGCAGTAGCACCTTTAGGTTTCTTTGGGTTTGATTTGCTATGTCAGTATTTTTGTCACTTTTACATTCCCTAAAAAAGGCTATAAGGGGGTGGAATGAAGTTTTAGCCAGAATCTGGAAGGTCAGGGGACAGGTACAGGCCATCTTTGGCAAAGCAATGTGATCTCTTGACTATGTCCTCCCAAGGCTGACAGATACTGAATCCCCCTGGACTGATACCAGAAATTAAGCCAGTTGTTAAAATCAGTCATTTTCTGTTCATGCTTTGGCATCATCCTTGGTGAAAGTACAATACTGTTCAATGCAAGGCATGTACCTGTCTGAGACATATATTTATAAAGGCCCATGATGTCTCTATTCATATAATCCAGAGAGGTACATCTTACGTCATTTAAACTCATACAGATTATCTTAGAATCATAGCGAAACCTGTGGTGCAAAGACTTGAGTACATGTGCAACTTGGTGGATCACGGCTCCAGATAAGCAACTGACTGTGATCTTTTTTTTTTGTCCAGTCTGGTGAGTGGGGCATCTGTGTGTCATACAATGGAGTCCCCTATGACAAGAATCCTGGGTAAACTGTTTTCTTGCCTTGTCTGCTTTGTTTTCAGGGGTCCATTGGGTGTAGTCTTATGTGAGTTGTTTGGTGCTGCATTTGCTGTGTGCTTTACAGTTTGTTGTGGATAGGCATTTCCATTTTCAGGTTTAGGTCTTTCAGGTTTGGGGAGATTGCTTTTTAGTGTTTTAGCATAAGATGGCCTATATGTGTGGTAGACACTATGAGCGGTGGATGTACTGTGTGCTTTTTTTCTTGAAAACCTTGTTTCTAAGTGAGATTTGTACCTCTAAGGAAGTTGTGCATGTACATCTATCATGTACTGTGTTGGTTTCTTTAAGGATTAAAATGATGTCTTCGTACTACAACAGACAATTGCTACATTGTCTCAAGATGCCAATATCTACTAAAGTGGCTAAGGAGACATTTAGAAATTGCATATCCATGTTGTCTGGGCCTATATTATTGTGGGCTGCTACGTTTTAAGGACTAGGTTTTGCAAAGGTCTCCAAGAGTGGTCTCTAGTTTAGGAAGAAGAGTTGAATAGTGCAAGGATGTGCTATTAGATAGTGTTAGGATATGGTATTAGTATTAGCTGATACACAAACTAGCTGTTCTGAGCTTAACTCTGTGCAATGCTTCAATAAATTACAGGTTACAGTCCTAGTACTAGTTTTATAGGTAAACTTAACTGTCCAGGTGCTTGCATTTGTACAGGGAACATCTACCTATGACTGCACAGTGAGCAGCTCCACGCGAAAAAGCCTATTTTATAGAAACCAAATTTAAAGTAAAATCTAATTCCTGAACCCCTGGCCAATAAAATGACTACACTCTGAGCCCCTCTGAAGTGCTTTCCAGCTTAGACAGACTAGGCAAATACCTTCTGCCACAGATGGATGATCTTAGTCCTCGTAATGCAAAAGCATAGCAAAAAAGGACAATCAAGTGTAATGCAGCATCTGACAACTTATTCCCTAGCTAAATCACCCCTCTACAAGGTACTTACAAGACTAAACAGTTCAAGTACCAAACAGTAAAGGAAAAAAGGTGATCTGTAACAAAAATACCCTTTAAATGCTCAGAAAATTGTAAAATACAAGCAGCTATTACTTAAACAGTGAAAAACAAGTGCAATAATGCAGTTTGAGAACTTATCTTTGCCTGGATGGCACTGGATGCAGTAGAAACACTTCCTGAAGCACAGGCAGGTAGCCAAGGTTGGCTGAGTTCTGTGGAGATGAGCACAAAGCCAGGCAACACACACCTAATTTATAAATGTGGAAATGAAAGGAAAATCAAATCCTAAGCCCTCTGGCTAATAAAATGGCTACATTTTGAGCCCTTCTGAAGTGATTCCTAGTTCAGAAAGACCAGGCAAACTCCTTCTGCCTGAAGATGGATGACCTTAGTCTGTTAATGTAAAAGCAGAGCAAAAAAGGACCCACAAGTGAAATAAAACAACAACAAGCAATTTATTCTCTAGTTAAATCAACCCTCTATATTGATGGGTAAAGGGAAATTTGAGATGAATATTTTTCCAAGTAGTTGTGAGGACACCTGATGGAGTTGAATAGATAAATCTTTTCAAGTTCATGCTAGTTGTCATATTTTCAGGATACACAGTGGTGAGTACTAGGCAGTGGTGAGTAGTAGGCTGATGACCTAGGGTACAGCATGAGACATGGTGACTGGCAAATAACAAGCTAAGATGAGTAAAAAGAGATAAGCAGTAGAAGAGACTGAACAGAAACATGTATTAGCATAAGTATGTCTTGCTTGTGGGGTTAAGAGTTTATAATGTGAAAGACAGAACAAAGTAAATTGAAGCTGCCTACCACAGTAGTAATGTGGATGTGAGATTTAACTAGATGGTCAAAATTGACAATAATTTGAATATAGGTGCTAATTTAAGTCTGTAATAAATTTGTGTGGCTGTGGATTATTCTGGTGTCCTGCCTTTGGATTGTTTAATCTTGGACATTGCTGGAGTTTTCAACCTTCGTTGTGCAGTGGCCGTGAATTTATTTGTTATCTGCTTGTGCCCTTATTTTGGGACTATTTTGTCTGTTTCTTATTTTGCTAATTTAAGTGGTACCTGGTTATTGTCAATTATTTGGAGGTCTGAATTATTTTAAGGAGTACACACACCCACACACAAACACACACACACACACACATATATATATATATATATATATATATATATATATATATATATATAAAGTTATAAGTCATTAGAGTGAGTGCTTTTTAACCTGAAAATAAGAGCTAACACTCTTATGAGCGAACGTTCTTTTTTATGGAGTGTTTGTCAACCATATGTTGTATAACTTTGCATTGCAGTGGGGTAGGGGAATTTACCCTTACACCACTGTTGTGTGATATTGGTTTTAGTGTATATATAATTTGCAGGGGGTGTGAGGGGGGAGCAGTTTTAGTTTTATTTGTCATCATTTTAGATTCATTCATAAACTCATTCACTGTTTGGACTTCCAAGTTGGCTGCACACTGAGTAACAGCCTAATTTCATCTTTCCCCTGTGTGAAAACAGAAACATAGAAAAGAGAGCCAGTGAATTTGCCTTTTAGGGTAGATTTTAGTTACTGACTAGCAAGTGCACTGCCTGGATGCCAGCAAAGAAGAAATTTAAATAACCTCAAAGAAAATCAACCACAAAAGGTGAGGAAAAAACACTAGCTGGGAAGAATCCTGTAGCTGATCAGCAAAAAAAGCAGTTCATGCACCATTATTGGTGTAACACATGGCTTCCAGTAATCTAGAGGAAAAATAAGTCAAATGTGCTCAGACCTGATTAAAGTAAACAAAACATTGAAGGAGTATACCAACTCAAATAACAAAAGGCTGAAAAATGTAAGAAGTTTTAAACAGATATGCAGATGAACTGTTAAACTGCAAAAATCAGAGGTCAGCATGAAGAAAGGGCTTGTCAAGTATGAAGCTGCTCAAGCAGAGATGTTTCAAAACTGGTAGAATTAAAGGACAACGTACATAAGGAAAACCTGAGATTTTTCTGCTGTACCAGGGAAAATGGAAGGAACAGACTGTATTAATTTTCTGAAAGCACAAATAAGCAACTGGACTGGTATTCCCACAGCAGTAGTTGTTAATTAAAAGGGCACATCAGGTAAATGCTCCAAACCTGGCTATGAGAAAGCACCCAAAACCTATAATAGGAAATATGCTATGCCACTAGCAGAAAGTGTTAATTCTGACAAATCTGTGTAAGAAGGACAAAGGAAAAGTACTAAAAGGTGGAGACAGTAGAGTATTTGTGGAAAATGATTACTCACTATACACCAAGCAGAAGAGGAGCAACTTTATTCCAACAATCACGGAGTGTTGAGAAATAGGTGTGAGGTTCTGCTGCTGTATCCAGCTTTCTTCAGAATATTTTCCTGGAGGGTTAAAGTAATTTGTGAAGCAGAATATGCTAAGCAGGTAATACAAAAGTTTGTCAAACAAACAGAAGGGGATTCTACTTCTTATTTGTCTGATAATAAACTTCATAGGGAGAGTATGCTAGTGAAATTTAAAGCTATGTTATGCCTTTATTGATTTGTGTTTATGTTTTCTTATGTTAAATTAAGTTTAGGTGGCATCTCTTTGCAATGCTTAACACCCGTGGAACACTATGTAATTTAAACTATGGGGTAAAGATTTTAATAGGGGTGTATATCTTTAAATTTCATGAATGAAAGAGGGCTTGGTTCTCATGTGACCTAGGATGTTATATAAGGTCCATTTCAAATGTGTTTGGATTTTTACTGTTTTATCTGAAGACATTTTGCATTTATTAAAATGAAAGCACTAAAACCAAAAATTTCAATGGCTTTTGAGTGTTTTTTTCCTGCTGGAGCCACAGATTGGAATCTCTGCATTAACATTTTTTTTCTTGGTTTGTAAACTTTGTTTTGGAAACTTGGAGGGGACTCCAAAGTATAAGCCCTACTTCATGTCATTAATATTTTGAAGAATATTAAGGAGAGAAGAAGAGAGAAGTAAGAAGTAACTGTAGGTGAAACAGTTTCTCTTATTGACAGTATTTTTATAAAACATGACATATACTGCATTTTATAAATTAAAGCTTTTTCAGTTATTTTTGTGTGTAATAGTGATGCTAAAGTAAACAGGTGCTCCCTTTCCCTTCTTTTTTCTTTCTTCTTGTTCATTTTTTTAATAAATGTAAGTACTGCAATGTAAAAAGAGAAAAAATCCTTAACAAAAGAGCATGATATAAGTAAAACTGATATGCTTTTTTATTTTCTCCACAGGGGAATGACTGGATTAAGGACATTGGCTTGATCTAATAAGTGTTAAGGTGAAGTAAGGAAACAAAAGAACATTGAATGTAATGAAAAGTTTTCCTTTAGCAGATAAATGCTTACAGTGCAACATTGGAAGCTTGTAACTGAAGGCAACTATGTATATGATTCTCATGTTTCTATGGAGACAAGCTAATAAGGGCAATAAAAATAGAGTATTCTTTTCTTTCAATGGCTAAAAGATAATGTTTTCCAAAAGCATTCAAGTTGTTTTCTATGTCTGGGAGATGAATAAAGATAAGACAAAAACAGAGAACACAGTGTAAGTAGAAGCAAGGCTGTGCCATGCATCTCAGAATGGATAACCTTTCAAGCCTGTGAGTGCACCTGTCATTCTGGGACAATTGCTCCCAATAGGAAGGTTAAACTTCATTATTTGAAGATGTACATAGCTTTCTGTGTTTGTATTAAATTAATAGGTTCTAGGTGTGTTTTGTGTGTGTGTGTGTGTGTGTGTGTGTGTGTGTGTGTGTGTGTGTGTGTGTGTGTGTGTGTGTGTGTGTGATTGAGGGTTTCCATTAAATCAAAAAAGTCTTTGTAAGATGTGACATAGATTCAAATTGATATGACAAGAAACAATTGTATAAGATATCAGCCTACCAAACATTAGTGTATGCATGCAGCACAAAAGCTGAAACTAGGCATTTAAAAAAACTGTTCTACATAGCAGGTGGGAATAATGCATTCTTATTATAATGGCAACACTTTCTATATTACCTTTGAATGTGAATGGTCTCATAGGTATACACAAAAAAGAAAGAGTAGTGAACTACATTAAAAATGCAGAGTGCACATTGTTATGCTACAGGATACACATTTAGAAAGAACTGAACATGTGAATTTGATAAAGAAAGGATTTCAGGATGGTTATTCAGTAAAATATCTGGGGCAAAGGAAAAGGGGAGTACTTGCATTCATTGCTAGAGGAGATCCAATAGTGATAGAAGAGGAAAAAGATAATGGTAGATTTGTGGTAGGAAGGGGCTACTGGTAATGGAGGCGGATTATGCTGGCATGTATTTATATTCCACCTAAAACTGCTACAATGAACCTTAAGAAAATTCTGGGAGAGATAACCAGCTTTCAGCAGGGAATATTACTCACAGGTGGGGACTGGAGTTTAATTTGCAACAGTGAGGATCTCACTGTGAGGCCTAGAAGGGAAAATATAACAAAAGAGTGTATACTTTTGAAGAATTTATGAAAATATTTGGAATTGAAGATGCTAATTTAATAGCAGGAGCTTGGAGAGAATTTACATATTATTCCCTATTGTAGAAAAAATGGTCTTAACTAGACAGAAATAATATTTCACAGGAATAAGTGCATTTAATTGAAACTTTGATACACATCCAGCAACTATTTCAGATCATGCTCCAATTATAACTAAAATAAAAATGCAGGGTAATGAAATAAAAATGAGACACAGGCACTTCTCCACCTATATGTTAAACAGAGAGGAATTTAAGGAATAGGATGTGGAAATTATTCTGGAGTTATTAAGTAAGACAGAAATGTCTTCAGAAAATATAGCTAGAGAGTGGGATAACATGAAAGTGGAGTTTAAAAATATCATAGAAATAAAAGAAAAAGAGATATGGTTAAGAAGTAACACAGATTATTCAGAGGGACTGACAATGGTTAAAGTACTGCAGAATAGGAAAATCTCACAGACTATGAAGAGGCACAACTGCAGTGTGCTAAAGAAGAAAAAGGGGACTACCTTGATAATATGGATGTGTTTAGTAAGACTGCTGTTAAGCAACTCTAGAGGACAAAAGCTTTTAGCACAATGCCTCAAGAAACAGAAAGTAGAAAGGTTTGTTGCCAAGCTTCTGGAACATATACAAGGAAAATAACCAGAGATCCTGTGGAGGTATTAGAAATCTTTTGGAAATTTTATGAAAATCGGTATAAATCAGTGAAATGTGGAAATTAGGAAATAGATGAAATGGAAATGTTTATGGAAGAATTAAACATGCCAAAGTTAGAGGTAGATGAGGCTAAATTACTAACAATTAGGATAGGAGTAGATGAGATAGAATGCTAATGTATAACCAATCTACAGGCAAGTCTCCAGGAATAGATGATATTCCTGTGGAAGTTTGGAAGCTAGGCAGGAAGAAAGCTGTAAAGAGCTGTAAGGTTTTGTTTAGCCATATTTTAAAATGAGGAGAACACCAATATCCTGGAAGAAAGCTGTGGTGGTGGCTGTAATACTTAAAGACGGCCAATATCCATCAGATCCAGCTTCATATAGACCCATTTCAATTCTAAACTATGATTATAAAGTGTTTATGTCTATCATGATTAAAAGAATATCAAAAGTATTGCCAAAAATTGATAGATATGAATCAATGTGTGTTTTAGACGGAATGAAGAGAGAAGCAGGATGCAAGAAAATACCACTGTTGTTGGTGGGTCTTGATGCAGAAAAAGGATTCAACAGAGAAAGCTAGGATTTTATGAGTGGAGCAAGGGAAGCATTTGCATTCTCTGATAAAATAATAGGTTGACTAGGAGGATATATGAAGGATCAGAGGCAAAAATTAAAGTGGGCGGTCCTCTTTGTTAAGTTCTGTTTGAGCAGAGGAGCCAGGCAATGGTTGACGGGTGTCTTCTTTCCCTCTTTGTTATTTGCATTATATTTAAAACCAAATAAAATCAAAGAAAACCATGGTCTTAGAAATTCAAGGATATAATTGATATGGTAATCAGGAAATGCTGGCTTTATTTGCAGATGATATTATTTTGTACCTGATAAAAACAGAAAAGGACATTTCAATGTTGTGGAACTTTATGATGCAGTTTCAAGTCTTTCTTGGGGTACAACATTAATGAAGATAAAACAAAGGCAATAGCTGCAAACTATGTATCCCCACACACATTGTTTATTTTTTTTATTTCTTTTACATTTGTTGACCGGGAAAGTCTGACTGGGTATATGCCCATTTTCAGCGGAGGCCCAGGGGGAAAAGCTCCATATATTCAGACATATGAGATTTACATAATATAAGAGTACAATCTAGCATATCAGAAGGAAAAAGAAACAGTATAATTATAGTAAAAACACAGATCAACAGGAGAAATTACCTATATGTCAGAGTATAATATCACAAGGAAGGCTCCATATATTCAGACAAGCAAGATTTCACATAATATAAGAGTATAATCTAGCATTTCAGAGGAAAAAAAACAGAATATTTATAGCAAAGACACAGTCTGACAGGTAATGACACGTCAGAGTATAATAACAATAAAAGGTGCAAAACATTTGCCTAATAGCATTAATTTCTCACATAGAGAAAAGAGTAAACATTGTACTGCAATCATCTGCTAGTTAAAGGATATGAAATAGTGATGAAATACTGATAACCTGCTGACAGCTAATAGTAGAGCTGGCAGCTAATTAGTGGTACAGGAGAAAGGGGGGCTAGTTTGGGGTATTGACAAGGACATAGCCAGTGAGATTTTAGTTGTGCTTTAAGAGCATTTTTGAAGAGACTGCTGGAAGGGAGGGTAGTTATGGCAGTGGGAAGTGAGTTCCAGATTTTGGATATGGAGTAGGAGAATAGTGCTTCCCCTGCAGAGTTGTTGGGTTTGGTGACTTGGAGTAGATTTTTGTTGCAAGAGCAAAGGGGTCTGGAGGATTGATAGGGTTGGAGAAGTGTATGAAGTGAGGGAATTTTAAAAGGGTGGTTTACAAGTTTATGACCAAAGGTAAGTTGGGTTAGGTGTAGGAGTTGAGGGAGCTCAAGCCAGTCTAGGTTTCTAAGGGAGACACAGTGGTGACTGCGATGGGAGTCTCCTGATGCAAATTTTGCAATTTTATTGTAGCAGGCTTCGAGTTTCTTTAGGTATGATTGTCAAAGATTTATGAGTATGGGTGATGCATAGAGTAGGGTTGAGATTAGTTGAGAAGTTGCGGTAGAGATTCTGGCTGGTTTGGTTAGGTATTGGTTTCTATACAAGGCGTCCAGTTTTTTGTGGACTTTTTTATTGTGAGTGATATGTGAGTGTCAAATTTGAGTTTGTTGTCAATCTGTACACCGAGTAGCTTAGTGTGGGCTGTTGGTGAGATGGAAGTGTTGTCTTTGGCAAGTATGTTGAAATGGGGGATGTTCGGGTAGATTTTGAGGGTTGAAAGATGAGGAGTTTGGTCTTATTTGGGTTGAGGAGGAGTTGAGTATTTAATAGCCAACTTTCAACAGAAGAGAAAGATGCTTGAGTGATCTGTTGTAGTTCTGTTAGAGTTGGAGCTGAGCAGATGAGAGTGGAGTCATCTGCATAGTGTAAGAGGGAGGCATGTTTAGTGGCGGTGTGCAGGACATTGGTAAAAATGAAGAAAAACAAGGGCCCAAGGATGGAGCCTTGGGGAACCCTGAGCGTAACAGGGAGGCGAGGGGATAGATCATTGTGCCAGACAACTGACTGCTGGAAGCCGTGTAGATAGCTGTGGAACCAATTGATGGCAAGTATAGAAAAGGAGAGGTTGCAGAGTGCAGAGAGTAGAAGATCATGTGATACAATATCAAAAGCCTTCGACAGGTCAAGAAATACAGCAGAGGAGAAAAGACCATTGTTTTTATGTTGGAAAATTGTGTTAGTGAAGGAGAGCAGAGCAGTTGTGGTGCATAGGTGTGGTCTGAAATCATGCTGTGTGTAGGAGAGGAAATTATTGTCTAGGAGATAATTGGAGACCTGCAAGTTGATACATTTTTAAGTATCTTGGAGAGAGGCAAGAGAATAGCAATGGGGCGGTAGTTGGAGATGTCTTTTGAGGGGCTGCCTTTGTGTAGGGGTATGATGTGGGATATTTTCCATAAAGATGGCATATAGGACACAGATATGGAGTGGTTGATTAATATGGAGATGGGATAAGCTAAAAAATCAGCTGCTATTTTTAGGTGTTCTGTGGGCAGGTTGTCAGCTGCTGGTCTTGTGAGTTTAAGTTTTGTCAGTAGTTCTTTTATGTTGGAGGTGGGTACTGTGGAAAGGAAGAAGGGAGGGAGGAGGAGTTGGTTTGTGTGTGGGGTGTGTTGATGTAGGGAAGTGATTTTTTAGTTAGGGATAGAACGGTCTCTGTAAAATGTTTGTTGAAAGAGTTAGCTATGCTACAGTTGGAGAGAGGGGTGGTTGGTGGGGGGGGTGTTTACCTTCCCTGGGCCGAAGATAGAGTTAATTGTGGACCAGAATTGCTTTAAGTTGTTTTGGAAGGAGTTTAGGGATGTCCGATAGAAAAGGGCTTTGTCTGCTTTTACTTGCTTTTTGACTTTGTTATGTAGTTCAAGGAATATTTGCCTATCTGAGGGTTTTTTGGTTGTGTGCCATTGTTCCCATATTTTATCCCTGGATTTCATAAGGTCTTTGGTGTTTTTTTGTAGCTAGGGGGATTGTTTTAGTTTGGATTTTGGTGCATCTTTGGGGAGCATGGGAGTTAAGTATGTTGAGGAAAGTGCTGTTAAAGTAGTGGACTGCTTCATCTAGGTTGAGGTATTTTAGGAGTGACCAGTTTATTTTTTGTAGGGAGGTTGTGAATGAGCAGGAGTTGAATTTAGCTTTGTAGCAAATGTGTCAGTGGACAATGGGTTTGCTGCTATTTATGTGGTGTTTTATTAGGAAGGTTGGGGAGTGGTTACTTAGGGAGTCAGGTAAGGAGCCTGCCAGGTAAGAGTGAGGATCTTTGTTGACTAGGGCCCAATCAAGAATGGTGTAATTATTGGGTTTTTTATTTATCCTGGTTGGGGATTGTATAAGCTGTGAGAAGCCATGGAGATCTAGGTGGAGTGCTGGGGGTTTACTATTGTATGATAGCCAGTTGATGTTAAAGTCACCGAGTATGATTGTTTCTTGGGGTAGGGAGAGATTGGCCCAGTTTAATAGGTTTTCAAGGGGGGTATATTTTTGCCTGGAGGGAAGTAGCAGCCTGTTAAGTTGATTGCTTTCTTAGGATTTAATTTTAGGGTAGCATAGAGAATTTCTTCCTTGTCAAGCTGGGGAGCTGACTGAGTGAGAATTTGGATATTGCGGTGATGTTTATACATCAATGCCGCTCCTCTTCCTTTTCTGGATATTTTGTCCTTGTGGAGGATGTTATATCCAGGTGGGAGTATTTCTTCACTTTTGATGTGAGGTTTAAGCTAAGATTCAGTTAAGATAAGGATATCAGAGGAATACATGTGTATGTATGCCTGGAGGTCTTGGATTTTGTTACAGATGCTTCTGATGTTAAGAGACATAATGAGAAGGTCTGTTGTTTTTTTATTAAGTGTGATTTGGGTGACAGGGGAGCTATTTGGAGGAGGGTTTGTGGAGAGGTTGGAGAAATTGGGGTCAGGGTTAAGGTGCACGTCTCCACTGAGAGTAAGTTTAGAGAGAATGTGGAGGATATGTTTTATATATATGCAGTGAAATGCTTGTAGTATTTTAAGAATAATTTGCATTCAGATGAGGTGCGGGCTTGGTAATTAGGTAGGTGTGGTGGAAGGAGGCATTTTGGGGTTGGAGTAATGAAATTGTGTGGTGGGAATTTGAAAGGGGTAGTTGACATAGTGCAATGGAAGTGGTTGGGAGAATTGACTGAAATGTCTTCGTAAGATGTAGTAAATGCTAGAATAGTGCAGCAAAGGATTATAATTGTAGTAGTTAGTGACATGACTGTGTTGGGATTAGGATGTATGATACGTAGGAAGGAGGAGTAGAGGGGTAGAAATTATGGGAGGTATGAGTTGATTGGTTGGATATTAGTGGGAACAATCTTTTCCTAGATTAAATTTGAGTACAGCTGGGGTGGGAGGGATTTGGGGGTAGGGAGAGGAGCAGAGTGAGCAGGGTGAATTGAGTGGGCTAAAACCTTTGGCAAGGATTGCAGGGTAAGTGGTAAATATAGTCTATTTGGGCTATACTTGATTTCTATAGCCAAATTCAAACTTTTCCACTGGGAATGACTGTAAAGAAAATTATTAGGTAGTGGGAATAAATGTAGGGTTGGCTAAAGAGGGTTTCAGGTGGGGACAGCATTGGTCTGATTAAGTGTGTGCTACCCTACATATAAGGAAAGTTCAACACATACACTGTTCTTTGCAGGGTAATGTTAATGGGAGTAAGTCAGCAGAAACCCAAGATTACCCAAATAGAAATAAAGATTTAAAGTCCTGCAAGGAAAATGCAGGGGGGGGGGGGGTTTGCAGGTCCTAGAGTGCAAGTCTCAGAATGGTATTGTACAAAGTGTCAGAAATACAAAGCTATTTAAATGTAAACCTACACAGGGTGCTTGTAAGACACCAGAAGATAAACTTTTAAAGTATCCTGTTTAACTGAGAGGCAGCTTGCAGATAGGTCCAGAGAACAGGAATCAGCACACTGTTGCAGCATAACTCTAAGTAGCTGGTAGGTAGAGTAAACAGGGTTCTTGTAAGACACCAGAAGATAAACGTTTAAAGTATCCTGTTTAACTGAGAGGCAGCTTGCAGATAGGTCCAGAGAA
Source organism: Protopterus annectens (assembly GCF_019279795.1). Classification (NCBI taxonomy): domain Eukaryota; kingdom Metazoa; phylum Chordata; order Ceratodontiformes; family Protopteridae; genus Protopterus; species Protopterus annectens. Next base: position 475,423,194 of record NC_056730.1, read on the forward strand.
CAGGAATCAGCACACTGTTGCAGTATAAATCTAAGTATCTGGTAGGTAGAGTAAACAGGGTGCTTGTAAGACACCAGAAGACAAACTTTTAAAGTATCCTGTTTAACTGAGAGGCAGCTTGCAGATAGGTCCAGAGAACATGAATTAGCACACTGTTGCAGTATAACTCTAAGTAGCTGGTAGGTAGAGTACATTTAGAGGCATACACACATCTAGGATACCACAGTAGTTAAACCCAGCAGGGAAGATTGGTTCATCAATACCCATATTTATGGAGACATGATAAAATGAAGTACTTAGGTGTGTGGATTAAAAAAAGATTTTGTTATGGCAGCTAAGGATATATAGGAAGGGACTAAACAAAAGACAATACAAAAACTGAGAAAGTGGAATCTCTGATTTATGGATTTGAATAGCAAGATACAAACAGTGAGCATGTTTTAGTGCCTTTAGTTTTACACACAGGTCAGGCATATTTTTATCAACCAGAAGAGAAGTTGTGGATAGCAATTAATGAAGAGCTGAATGACTTTATCTGGGAGGGAAAGAGGGCTAGAGTCAAGGTGGATAAGTTGATCCTTTCAATAGAACAAGGTGGTTTCAGACTACCTGATTTGAAGAAGTATTTCAGAGGTACATAGGTAAGGCTCCTATGCATAACACAAGCAGAGACTTATAATTTAAAGTGAAAAGGGGGTGATAATGAAACAGGAGGGAAACTCAAGAAATAAGAAGAGACTTGGATATTGATGCAGATCCTTAAGGAGATTAAGAATAACTGTACAGAATATCATATTCATAAAGCTGCAAAAAATATTCTAAGAACTAAGCCAACATGGGAATGGACAAAGGAGATTCTGATGATAGGAATGACTGCAGTTAGGGGTAAACAGAATAGGCAAGAGGGGGCTGAAATTTACTGTAGAAAACTGGCATAGGAAGCAAGGTATTGGGAGAAATAATTAGACAGGGAAGGGTAATAGAATGGGAAGAGGCCAATAATTTCCTTGGACTGCAGTTTAGAGATTTCCTTTCCTGTCAAGGACTGATATCAGAGTATAGGCAAAATAAAGAAATAGGGGGATCATAAGTGTATGACCAGCACTGGTAAAGTTTTTAGTAGAATCTAGAACAGGAAGTGGTGCTCATAAAAGCCTAATTCGTAGTGCATGTAAATATTGCATGATAACTATAAGACTCAAATAGAGGAGGTTAGATATGATTAGGAAGATAGATTGGATAGGCAATTCACAAAGAAACAGTGGATATATATATATATATATATATATATATATATATATATATATATATATATACACAAGTATGGTTCCTGTAAGAATTTAAAGGACTGTAGAATACTGGAATAAGCTGGAAATAGCTATAAGAAAATGGAATGAGGTTGGAATTAATGTCTTTGTGATGCCTGTGCCCTGGCCCAGCAATCAAGGAGCCTCAATCCTCACCACTGACACCAGAGAGGGTGACTCCTAGAAGATGACAGGATAACTAATGCACACAGTAAAGTACAATTTCCCTTAAGTGCACAAAGAGATCACAGTCAGTCTGGGGATGGTTGCTCCCTTGCTCTCCAGGTACCCAATAAGACTCCCCACTGGCACAGCTATAGGGTCCAGATCTCAGCCTAGATGGCAAGCTAATCTCCAGTACCCTCTCTGTCCAACCAATGCTTTGTGTCCCTGCCCAGGTAGCTGACACATGCCCACAGTTTGAGATAAGTATTTATACAACTTCACAGAGACTCCTGGGAAAGGCTGACACAGAGTCTCCAGCTGTGCCCCTTTACCCAGACTATACAGTAGTGATTACTGCCACCACCAGCTTAATATAATTATCAGCTACCCAAAGGCCCTTGAAAGGGTGTTCAATTATTACTGTGCAATGTTATTATCCAATTGGTAATGTGACTATTCAGTCTAAGGCTTATTAGAGTGGCCTATTACAATAACCTCTATAAATATGCAATATACTCCAGAGCCTACTTCTCTACACAAACCAGCTATAGGTAAAGTTTTTTAAAATATTTAATAATAAATAATTAAAGCACAAGACAATACTACTACACCACAGAGATATCTAAGAGTTCAGAGATCACACAGAAACTTAAAATAATACAGTAGGGCAGGTCTGATGTCAAAGAAAAACACTTAATCTAACTTTCTAATCTTTAGCTATTCTTAAGAGAAATCACAGTGCTATAATCCTACTTGCATACATAAAGCATAAGCAGTGCTGGGTTAGATGTCCAAGATCAAAATGCTTATTTTTTGTCTCTCACTCAGCAATAGTTTTTAAACACTAACCAACAGCTCTCTAAAGCCTCCCAAATTACATCATTTTGACACTTAGTCTGGAGTTTCCAAACCTCAAACTGCATTATTTAGCAAGCTAATACCTGCTCAGGAGACTACAACAATAAAAGGCATTTCACATATACACTCTAGCAGAAACCAGAGCAATAAAGCACCTTCCACATGTAAATTCTGGCTCTTAACTTTAACCTTACAACAATGGGCATGAAACCTTCATTCAGACTCACTGGAGCCGACTTGTAAAACATCAAAGAGATTCATAAGATCTTTTCAACTTCAAAAGACGCATTTGAAATGCTTGGCTTGGTTTTCCTTACAGCAGATGGCAATGTTGCAACAATCTTGAAGTTCACATTTTACAGTATTTTCTTTCATTTAAAAACACAAGCCTGTATTTTAAATTTATTTATATAATAGATAGATTTATGTATCAAATTCTATTTGACTCGGCTGGCAGCCTTCACCCATCTTCCTCCAATCTTCACATTTTTCAAGTGCCCCTTGAGAAACATCGCTTGAGAGTGTCAGGTCTATTTGGGTGTACCTCACCCCATTCCCTGTGTTGAGAGCCCATCTGCATTGGCATTGCTACTCCCACTGGGGTTCTGCACTGACATATCATATGCTTGCATCCTCAGGCTCCATCAGCAACTTGGCATTTTGCTGACTGGCTCTGTTTAACCATGTTAGGGGATTGTGATCTGTCATCACAGTGAATTTTCTTCCATACAGATAAGGCTGAAGTTTTTGTGGTTCCCAGACTATGGCTAGACATTCCTTTTCTACCGCTGCATAGTATTCCTCCCTGGGTTAGAGCCTACAACTGAGATAAACCACTGGGTGCTCTTCTCCCTCTGAAGAAATCTGGCTAAGTACAGCCCCCACCCCATAGTTTGAAGCATCCACCTGCACAACAAATTATTTGCTATAGTCTGGACTGGCTAACACAGGGGGTCCTCCCAAAGCTTCCTTAAGCTTCTGAAATGCCTGCTCACATGTTGGGGTCCACACTAACTTATCTGGCCTGTTCTTCCTTGTCAGGTCTGTGAGGGGAGCAGCAATGGTACTATAATTGGGAACGAACTTTATGTAGTACCCTGCTGTCCCTAAGAATGCCCTCACCTACTTTTTGGTAACAGGTGCAGGCCATGCCTGAATGGATTCCACTTTGGCAGGTTCTGGCCTTATCTTACCACTCCCCACTCTATGTCCTAGATAGGAGACCTCTGCCATACCCACCTGACATTTGCTCGGCTTAATGGTCAACCCTACACTCTGTAGTCTGTCCAGCACCTCTCTGATATGCTGAAGGTGCTCTTGCCAGGAATGGGTGTAGATAGCAATATCATTTATGTAAGCAAGGGCAAACCCTCCTGCTCCTGCTAAGATATGATCTACCAGCCTCTGGAAAGTTGCTGGGGCATTCTTCATCCCAAAGTTCATCTTTGTGAACTCATACAAGCCAAAAGGAGTCACAAAGGCTGACTTCTCTCTAGCACTGGGAGTCAAAGGCACCTGCCAGTAACCCTTGGTAAGATCAATGGCTGTAAGATACTTAGCCCCACCCAGCTGCTCTAGGACCTCATCTGTCCTAGGCATGGGGTAAGCATCTGCCTCTGTGTGACTATTTAATTTCCTGTAATCCACACAGAACCTAGTGCTGCCATCCTTCTTTTGCACCAGTACCACTGGGGAAGCCCAGGGACTGTTGGACTCCTGAATCACCCCTAGTTCCAACATCTCCTGTACCTCTTCCCTCAGAGTCTGTTTGGCTCTCTTAGGCACCCTATAAGGGGCCTGCCTGATAGGCCTTTGGGGTCCTGTATCCACCTGGTGCTGCACCAGGTGGATGCTCCCTGGTTTCCCGGTGAACAAGCCCCCAAACTCCTGCAACACTGCTTGGATTTCTCGAGCCTGGGTAGGAAATAGCTGCTGGGACATTGCTACCCCTTCCACCGAGGTGTCAGCCCGATCCTCACTGAGGTGATCAATCACAAGATCTTTCTCTGACTTTACATGCAATCCACTGCAAATGCTCAGGCACAAGGGCCTCCCTATCATGGTAAGGTTTCATCATGTTAACATGGTACAATTTGTGCCCCTGCCTTCTGCCTAGCAGTTCCACCATGTAGTTAACATCACTTACCTTTCTTACCACCATGTAGGGTCTGTCCCAAGCTGCTTGCAACTTGTTGTGTCTGACAGGAATGAGAACCATCACCTGCTGCCCTACAGCATACTCTCTTGCTCGAGCATTCCTGTCATACCACACCTTTTTCTGTTGTTGGGCTTCTGCCAGGTTCTCCTGGGCCAGGCCCATGAGTTCCCTGAACCTTGTCCTGAGGTACAGGGCATATGCCACAACAGACTCCTTGTGAGACTCACACTCACCTTCCCACTCATCTTGAATTAAATCTAGAGGTCCCCTCACCCTATGCCCATACAGCAACTCAAAGGGTGAAAAACCTATGGATTCCTGGGGAACCTCTCTGTAAGCAAATAACAGATGGGGCAAATATTTGTCCCACTCCCTCTTAAACTGATCTGCAAATGCCCATAGCATGGACTTGATTGTAGGGTTTAACCTCTCAACAAGACCATTAGTCTGGGGATGGTAGGGGGTGGTCTCCATGTGCTTCCCCCCACAGGACTTCCACAGACAAGCCAGTAGAAATGACATAAAATTGGCACCTCTGTCAGACAGTATTTACTTTGAGAAACCTACCCTGCTGAAAATCTCTAGCAAAGCATTTGCCACCTTCTCAGCCTCAATGGAGGACAAAGCCACTGCTTCAGGGTATCATGTAGCATAATCTACAATCACTAGGATATACTTTTTCCCTGTGGCGCTTGGGGTACTCAGAGGACCCACAATATCCATAGCTACCCTCTGAAATGGCTCCTCAATCACAGGCAAAGGCATCAAAGGAGCTCTCCCCTTGTCTCCTGTCTTGCTTACCTTTTGGCACTGCTCACAGGTTCTGCAGTACCCTGTTACATCTCTGAAAATTCCAGGCCAATAGAAGTTTTGCATAATATGCCTCTTTGTATGTTTTATGCCCATATGACCTGCAAAGGGAATATCATGGGCTATGGCTAGAAGCGCCAGATGGTAAGCTCTAGGCACTACCAACTGCTGTACTCTTTCACCTTCTAGCCCTCCCTCAGGAGTCCACTCTCTGTACAGTAACCCTTTGTTCCAGTATACAGATTCCCCCTTCCCTTGAGAATCAGGTGCCTCCCTAGCTACCTGCCTCAGGCCTTGCAATGTAGGGTCTGAGAGATGAGCCTGTCTCAAATCTCTCCTTGTAACCCTTCCCAGCTCCCCTTCCACAGGAAGTCTGGCATCCTCTGACAGTGGTGCTTCACTGTCAGCCTGGGTACTACTACTCACCTCTATCTTTGCAGTCACTCTGTCCAAGGGACCATCAGTACCCACAAGCAGCTGTGGCTCACCTTCAGTCACACTGCTACAGAGCAGCTCCCTCCCTGAAGTAACCACCTCAGCAGTCCTGGCTGCAAGTATGCAGTCTGTCTGGGTCTCCTCCAAGCTACCAGACCCACATGATTGTCTCCTAGCCTCACTGCATGTAACTGCATAAGGCTCGCCATTGAAAAATGATATGGTGCAGCTTACTGTGATGGATTTGAAGTCTTCTTAAGACACTCATTCTTGCTGGCTGGATTCTGCTGAAATCAAAGTCTGCTTATATTTGCATTCACAGTCTGTTGCATACAGAAACTTGCAGAATATACACTGATGAGAGAAAATACTTTGCAGCATCAACTTAGAGCAGTAACAAATAACTTTTTATAATAAACCAGATGGACTAATGTTGCAGCTTAAATTACTGTTCCACTTTACTTCTCATATAGTACAGATGATGTGAGAGATATAACATTTACCTCGGGACAAATGTGTCACTACCAATACCCTTAACATAACTGGATTAATACAGATCTTTATATACAATTTTAGTCATGCACATACATGTACATTTCCTCTTGGTATTCTATTTTGGAGAATTGCTCATCCTGTAGAAACAGTACTGATTGTTGCAGATGCTGACGCAAACTGCTGACTTAATGATATTATTTTTCAGCTTTTCTGACAGTGTGAACATCCTGTTTTTTGTCTTTAGTATTCTATTTGTATCTTTTAAGGAAACACGTAACAGTGTCATAAACATGTCCTGTTGTTTAAGGAACATATTGTGTCCCTTCTTTTTATATGCAGAAAAACATGTTTTTTAAGGAAACACGTTGTCACAGTGTTCTTTAAAAGCAGATTTTGCATTTTTGCTCTTGCATACATCCTGTTTGTAAGGAAAAAATGTCCATTCAGCAGATTCCTTATTTTCCAAGCCACAGTCATTTAGTATGGATGCTAATCACATATTGCTAAACTCTATTTCTACATTTAAGCAAGCTTTATCTTATACCTTATTTATATTGCATATTTGTAGCAAAGTTACTTTTAACCTTAGTATATTGTTGAGCACACTCTAACACATAGTACTGCCTCATCCAAATCCTTTCCTCTCAGGACATTTGCAGGATGGTAGTTCCATACCCCTGTTGTCTCAAGACAACCCACTGTTAGCATTTTGTCTTTCACACTTGCTGGCTCTCTCACCTTTGGTTCCCCACCTTGCCTCCGTGGACATCTGTATGCCACGTGGCCCCACTGGTTGCATTCAAAACATTTAACCCTAGCTCCTGGACATGTACCTGGATGAGTGGCTTCCCCTGCTACTGGTGGATTCTGTTGGGGCAGTCTGTGCTGCCCACCATGGGTTCCCTTAGTCCCATGAGCAGTACTGGGGGTCCCTTTCCTGTTCAGGACTGCCCTGCTTGCTAGGTATAGGTCTCCCTTCTTCCCCAACTCCTCTGAAGTAGCACACTGTCTATCAGCTAACCAGATCCTCATGTCCTCAGGCAAAGTGCTAAGGGCTTGTTCCCTTACCAAAAGGTCTGCCAGCCCTTCAGAAGTAGTGACCTGACATCCACTCACCCAGCTATGAAAATAAGTGCTCAGTTTAGCAACATATTCACATACATTTTCATCTGCCTTGCATCTATGCTCACAAAACTTTTTGCTACACATTTCAGGTGTTAGCTTAAAACATTCCAACAAGTGTATTTTTACAGCAGTATAATCAAAACAGTCAGTGTCATGCATTTTTGCCAAAAAAGTTATAGCTTTACCATGGAGTAAGGGGGTCAGGAACCATACCCAGAGCCCTTGGTCAACTTCATACTGTTTATATACCCGCTCAAAAATATGAATGAAGCTATCAAAATTATCCCCCTCTTTAAACTGTGGAAGACATTTACTGACCTTTTGTACTTCTGGGGTCCGGTTACTCCCTTCCTCATTATCTCCATGACTCTGACGAAGAGTCAGCATTTCCCTCTCATGCCTCCTCTGCCGTTTATTTTCCTCAGCTTGTAGACTCCTCATTTTCTCAGCTGCTTCTAGTTCCATACGCCTGGCCTCCAACTCAAGTCTCTTTAGCTCCAGCTGGATTTTTAAGTCCACTGCAGAAAGGTTGAGCTTTCCATTCTCTGAGGATAATGTATCTTCACTGTCAGTCTGATTGTCCTCCAGGTTGCTGTTTTCTGATGCAGCTTTAACCAAGGCTGCAATCAGGTCTGCCTTAGTCAGGTTTCCATACACCAGTCCCCTAGCCTGGCACATCTCTGCCAGCTGGCTCCTTAACAGCTTTCCATACTCCTCTGTTGACATGCTGCCTGCTCACCCTGACTAACACTAAGCTAACAAAAGAAATAAAACAATTGTGATCTGAACTCTGAGTATACAGAGCGTGGCTGTTTTAGAGTAAAAAACACTTTTAGAGATCACTGTACATAAGATACAGGAATTTGTTCTACCCACACCACTACAAGCCAATTAGTGTTTGCCAACTAATCAATATGTGATGTGGATCCCACCACAGCAAAAAAATATGTGATAGGATATCCCAACCACTGCCATCAATATGTGATGCCCATGCCCTGGCCCAGCAATCAAGGAACCTCAGTTCTCACCACTGACATGAGAGAGGGCGACTCCTAGAAGAGGAAAGGATAAATAATACACACAGTAAAGTACAATTTCCCTTAAGCGCACACAGAGATCACAGTCAGTCTGGGGCTGGTTGCTCCCTTGCTCTACAGGTCCCCAATAAGACTCCCGACTGGCACAGCTATAGGGTCCAGATCTCAGCCTAGCTGACAAGCTAACCTCCAGTACCCTCTCTGTCCAACCAGTGCTTTGTGTCACTGCCCAGGTAGCTGACACACACACACATTTTGAGATAAGTATTTATACAACTTCACAGACACTCTTGGGAAAGACTGACACAGATTTTCCAGCTGTGCCCCTTTACACAGACTATACGGTAGTAATTACTGCCACCACCAGCTTAATATAATTATCAGCTAACCAAAGACCCTTGAAAAGGTGTCCAATTATTACTGTGCAATATTATTATCCAATTGGTAATGTGACTATTCAGTCTAAGGCTTATTAGAGTGGCCTATTACAATAACCTCTATAAATAACTCTGTCGCTAAACAATACCTGAATTGCAAGTAACAGACGGCAACCCACCATCAGCTATGTTTATAATAAGTAGCGAGATGACCACGGCTCGGACTGGATAAAAACTTTTAATGTAAAAACATCCAAAAATGTATATAAAAAACAAACTGAGTTAAGCGCTTTCATCTGCAAAATGCAGACTTCTTCAGAACAATTAACATTGTAACAATACGTTCATTTAAAAACTTTTTGGCGCCAATTATACGCTTCTCAAATTTAAAGTGTAAGTACCTACATTTCAATACTGTCATTCATAAAATAGCCTTCCATAATATTCAGCAAATGACAATCAGTTCAATTTCATTTAACATAAACCATCTATTATATAACAAATGTTATAATAATTTTAAAAAGTGTATTATGTACATAAAGTTCTAAAATATTATTCTAAAATACTTTTGTAAGCATATATCAAAAAATGAACTAATATACTGCGCTAACCAAGACGTACATAATAAATGTGTGTGAATCACATTCAATAATAACTACATATTTCATTCACTAATACAATTCATCTTGTAAAACCCACTAATCACTAGAATATTATTTGATATACATAAATTAATAATAAATGAAAAATATATAATATTATTGCAATATCAAGAAAGGTTTTATAGATATATACTCATTTATACCAGGTCCCCTAGTTGCATCTGTCCATATCTGCCAGGCACTCTCCCTTTCACTTAACATTGCTTTAAAATTTCCTCCCCGGGTAGAATAATGAAACTGGTCAATTATTGCAAACTTAAAACTATGTCTATCATCTTGTTTTTTTTTTTTTTAATGTGCCTATAAAATGCATTCTTTGTGTCTTTGGTCTTTATTTTATATAAGTGATCATATATACGCTTACAGAATTGTCTTTCCATCTTACCTATATAAAAAGCGGAACATGATACACATTTGGCCAAATAAATAATGTTTTTCGTGTTACAATTACCCCTCTTAAATTTTATATAAGTCTTGTTTATGTCATCCAATCTACATCCTTCATTTTCATTAATGGCTGAACACTGATTACATGATCCACATCTCCTAGTGGTTCCATCTTTATTAATATTTATTATATCTCCTGAACCATGCTGCAAATATTTTTTAATATTCCTACCCATCTTATGTACAAAATTAGGTTTTACACCCACTACATTTTTAACCTCATCATCTACTATTAATGAATTCCAATGTCTTATAATGATGTTTTTAATTAGATTAACATATGGTGAGTACATCAAAATACATACTCTATTAAAAGGGCTTCTATCGCTGACGGCATCATTAACTTTAATGTTATTCATTTCCATACCCAAGATGGGGGGGTACTTTTTACCCCACTCATTTTTAGCATACTTGGAAACGTCTTCTAATAACCATCTAGGATAACCTCTATTGGCAAACAGAAGTAAATTCATTACGAGCTGAAGTGTCTTGATTATTACAAGCTGTGGGGCGGATGCAGAATAATGTTGGTAATGCTATAAATGGAGCGGTGGAGAGGAAAGATAACTCTACAACTGGTGGTGTGGTTTCCACACAAACATCAACTCAGTATCCGATACCTAAAGTTCAAGGAGAAGTATCAAAGAGTGGTATGTCATTAAATGAACTGCCTGTGTATCGGAATACCAAAATCAATAATGTAAGTGCTACTTCAGATAATGAACTTACTTTTGATTTTTCGCTTTTCAAAGTGGATAAAGAGTTTGAACGGAATGGAGCTTGTCCAAAATGTCCGTTGCCACTTAAAACATATCCTGCGACAACTAAGACAAAATCTCACACTGACAAAGGTACTCTATACAATTCTTCAAGTCCAAGAGACAATATTGTACAAAGTAATAGAAAGGACAGTGAACTAAATAAATTAGACATTTTTTTACTAAGTGATTTTGAATTTACTACAAGCAATGTCAACAGTAAATGTGCTTCACAAGAAAGAAGGAGAAGTGTGAACTATGGAACTTTGAAGGATATGATATATCTTATGGGCAAACAGCTGTTGAATGTTAAAAGTATTAAAATTGATAATGCCTATTTAATGAAATGTATATCCCTGGGTATTGTACCCATGGGGTTAAGATTTTTTAAGTTACCTATGGGTGTTAATTTAGATAATGACACCAAGGCAGAATTTAATTCTTTGTTTAATACATGTGGTATTAATTATATGAAGTTACTAATTAAGAAAAATGATGAAAAATTGAGTAGAATGGTTATGGATTTGGAAAAGTTAAATAAGGATATAATTAGTGATTTATTTTTTCTCCAATGGCGTGATGAGAAACAATTCAAATTGGCTGATAGTAAAGCAGGGAAGATATATGAAAGAAAAAAATAAAAAGATTTTACGTGATATGGAACAATATAAGGAAAATATAGCTTATATTTGGAAACGTGCATAATGTATATGACAATAATAATAAAGATGATGTTAATGAAGAGTTGCATGAGGAAAGGGGTACAAATTTTCAAGGGGGACATTTTTACACACCCCACATGAAGCAAAATTACTATCAGAGGAATCGACGAACTCGATGGTAGAAAAAGTTAATTTAGAGTATGATGGTTATTTTTCTGAGGAAATTGATACATTAGCTACATATGATGAACAGAAAGATGGACTAACAAGAGAAGATGAAAAGGATAGAATAGTGCATCAATATAATGATTTAATGATTTATAATTACACTAATGGTACTATTACAGATGAACATGGTTCTTTATTTATTAAGGTTATGAAATTTATACCCACTGTTGAGTTCAATGTGGTCGATACTATAATTGAATTTAAATTATTTTGTAGAAGGTTAAATTTAGCCTTATCATTTAATAATAATAGCGATAAATTTATGAATGCTGTCATTTCAAATAGGAATATATGTAAGGAAAAAAGTACATACATTCCCCCGAGCCATAAAAAGGTGTCTAATTTTGAAGATTTAGTTTGTTTTGATATTCAATGGTTTAATAAAACAACTAATAAACATATGATAAAGGATAATTTAAATACAAAGGAGAGGCAATGACTGGTGGAATTGTCTAGGAACAACAATATTAGAGTTATGAAACCAGACAAGGGAGGGGGTATAGTATTGTACAATACGACTGATTACATAAATGAAATGCAAAAAAATTTAATGGAGTCAAGTAATAATGATATTACATCCCTAAATGAGATCCATATTTGTTACAGGAAAATTGATTTGGCTTTGGAAGAATATTTAATAGACCATAGAATAACTGAAGAAATATATAATTTTATGAAGATCGAATTTCCCATTCTGGCTACTATTGTAGGTATCCCCAAAGTACATAAGAATATAGTTAAACCACCATTTCGTCCCATCATATCAGGTAGCAAATCAAAGACATTCCAAATTGGAGTGGTAATTGATAGATGGATCAAACCGATCTATGTCAATATACCTCATTTGGTAAAAGATTCTTGGATGTTCTTATCTCATCTTACTCCAGATATATGGAAAGAAAAGTTAACTTACATCACTATAGATGTAGTTGACTTATTCTCGAGTATTCCTAGAGACCAAGGATTGGAAGATTTTTGCAATAGTTTAAGGAAATATTCCAACATGAGCTGGGATTGTATTAATCTCATAACTGATATGATGGGCATTGTGTTAGACAATAATTTTATATATTTTGAAGGGGAATACTATAAACAAACTAGAGGTGTAGCTATGGGGGCATCTTGTGCGCCCATATTTGCTAATATGGTTATGTTGGAATGGGAAAACCAGTATTTATTTAATAGTGAGTACTATAAACATATATCCTATTATACTAGATTTCTGGGTGATATGTTTATTTTATGGACTGGACCAGACAGAATTATAAAAGAGTTTATTGAATATATCAATCAGACTAGTGAATTTTTTAAAATTCACATATAACATCAGTATGGAAGGTATATCATATTTAGATACATTAATAAGGCATACTAATAATGGCTTCCAATCTGAAGTATATCGGAAAGAAATTTTTTCTAATGGATATTTAGAATATTCAAGTAATCATCCAAAATATATATTGAAAAATATATTTAAAGGACAATGCATAAGGGCAGCACAAATGTCTTCAAAATTAGAGGTGATGGAAAAGGAAATAGAATTCATCACCTCTATGTTTGCCAATAGAGGTTATCCTAGATGGTTATTAGAAGATGTTTCCAAGTATGTTAAAAATGAGTGGGCTAAAAAGTACCTCTCCATCTTGGGTATGGAAATGAATAACATTAAAGTTAATGATGCCGTCAGCGATAGAAGCCCTTTTAATAGAGTATGTATTTTGATGTACTCACCATATGTTAATGAAATTAAAAACATCATTATAAGACATTGGAATTCATTAATAGTAGATGATGAGGTTAAAATGTAGTGGGTATAAGACCTAATTTTGTACATAAGATGGGTATGAATATTAAAAAATATTTGCAGCATGGTTCAGGAGATATAATAAATATTAATAAAAATGGGGCCACTAGGAGATGTGGGTCATGTAATCAGTGTTCAGCCATTAATGAAAATGAAGAATGTAGATTGGATGACATAAACAAGACTTATATAAAATTTAAGAGGGGTAACTGTAACACGAAAAACATTATTTATTTGGCCAAATGTGTATCACATTCCGCTTTTTATATAGGTAAGATGGAAAGACAATTCCGTAAGCGTATATATGATCACTTATAAAAACTAAATACCAAAGACACAAAGAATGCACTTTATAGGCACATAAAAAAACAAGATGATAGACATAGTTTTAAGTTTGCAATAATTGACCAGGTTCATTATTCTACCCGGGGAGGAAATTTTAAAGCAATGTTAAGTGAAAGGGAGAGTGCCTGGCAGATACGGACAGATGCAACTAGGGAACCTGGTATAAATGAGTATATATCTATAAAACCTTTCTTGATATTGTAATAATATTATATATTTTTCATTTATTATTAATTTATGCATATCAAATAATATTCTAGTGATTAGTGGGTTTTACAAGATGAATTGTATTAGTGAATGAGGTATGTAGTTATTATTGAATGTGATTCACACACATTTATTTTGTAGGTCTTGGTTAGCGCAGTATATTAGTTCATTTTTTGATATATGCTTACAAAAGTATTTTAGAATAATATTTTAGAACTTTATGTACATAATACACTTTATAAAATTATTATAACATTTGTTATATAAAAGATGAACTGATTGTCATTCACTGAATATGATGGAAGGCTATTTTATGAATGACAGTATTGAAATGTAGGTACTTGCACTTTAAATTTGAGAAGCGTATAATTGGCGCCAAAAAGTTTTTAAATGAACGTATTGTTACAATGTTAATTGTTCTGAAGAAGTCTGCATTTTGCAGATGAAAGCACTTAACTCAGTTTGTTTTTTTAAATACGTTTTTGGATGTTTTTACATTAAAAGTTTTTATCCAGTCCGAGCCGTGGTCATCTTGCTACTTATTATAAACATAGTTGATGGTGGGTTGCCGTCTTTTACTTGCAACCTCTATAAATATGCAACGTACTCCAGAGCTTACTTCTCTACAAAAAACAGCTACAGGTAAATGTTTTTAAAATATTTAATAATAAATAATTAAAACACAAGACAATACTACTACACCACAGAGATATCTAAGAGTTCAGAGATCACACAGAAACTTAAAATAATACAGTAGGACAGGTCTGATGTAAAAGAAAAACACTTAATCTAACTTTCTAATCTTTAGCTATTCTTAAGAGAAATTGCAGTGCTATTATCCTACTTACATACATAAAGCATAAGCAGTGTTGGCTTAGATGTCCAAGATCAAAATACTTCTTTTTTTTTGTCTCCCACTCAACAATAGTTTTTAAACACTAACCAACAACTCTCTAAGGCCCTCCTAAATTACATAATTTTGACACTTAGTCTGGAGTTCCCAGGCCACAAATTGCATTATTTAGCAAGCTAACACCTGGTCAGGAGACTACAACAATAAAAGGCATTTCACATATACACTCTAGTAGAAATCAAAGCAATAAAGCACCTTCCACATGTAAATTCTGGCCCTTAACTTTAACCTTACAACAATAGGCATGAAACCTTTATCCAGACTCACTGGAGCTGACTTGTAAAACATCAAAAAGATTCATTAGATCTTTTCAACTTCAAAAGACACATTTGAAATGCTTGGCTTTGTTTTCCTTACAGCAGATGGCAATGTTGCAACAATCTTGAACTTCATATTTTACAGTGTTTTCTTTCATTAAAAACACAAGCCTGTATTTTACATTTATTTATACAATAGATAGAATTATGTATCAAATTCTATTTGACTAGGCTGGCAGCCTTCGCCCATCTTCCTCCAATCTTCAGAGTCTTTATCTTTTAATTAACCAGCAATATGCTAAACAGGCACCATTCTTTCTTTTATGTGCCAAATCATCTTGTACCTTTCAGAATAAAATTCTTCATATACTGTAGTTTTATTATGTACAGTGGAGCTAGATGTCAAAAATATATGAATCAAATTTTAGTGTCTCCAACAGTGCTGATAAACTGAAATAGACTGATTTATAATGTCCTTCTGCACTCTTTATACTGTCTCTGAATTTTGTTAACAATATCTGAATTGTATCTTACTGCCTCCAATTATAGTGCTGACATACTAAAATACATAGAATTATTATGTCTGTAGCTTCTGCACTCATTAAACTCAGAATTATTCCTTTCCTCTGAATAATATAATTAATATTCTGGAATGCTGAATATTTCACTTGACTTCTGCTATCACTGTCAAGTGTCTGTGGACTGCACTGCAATGACTTTTTGCATATCAGTCCAAGCTAATTAACCTCTGTGTCTGAAGTATCTCTCCTAATATTAGCAAAATCCTGTAAATTTCCTACATGCTTTAAATGCCTCTTTAACCTTGGTTCTCACGCCTCATACTGTCTAAACAATTTATATGTAATGTACTGCACATTCTGTTAGCACATTTTATTCTTATTAGTATTCTTGACTGAATGTTATTCATTTGTGCAGATGTATTCCTTTCTATTGAAACTGCATGTACACTATAAAAGTAATATATACATCTACTTTAATATGGCTGCATTTCTTGGACTATGCAAATAGAATACTGGATTTATGTCTAAGATACTATTTTAAGTGAAACCTAATCTTGCAATTCCCCTTGAAACTCCCAAACAGGGACCTATTTTTGTAGTTTAAATATAAAATGAAGATGCAGGCCTGACCTTACTTTTTCAGGACTATGCAAGGTCTGTTTTACTAACTGTATTTAGGCATGATTTATTAAACTTTAACAATTGTCTCTGAAATTACTGAAGTGGAATTTACTTCTGTAATTACTTTAGATATTTATTAATATAGTCTGAAAATGGATACTAGCATGATCACTGGAACTTATATGACAGCTATAAAATAACTTCTCTTTATCTGGTAAAAACATGCAATCTTAATTTTGACTACTAGGTGTCAATTGAGCATTTATGGTCTGTTATTATCTGAAAATATTTTGGATTAAAGTCTCTTAAATTTATGATTTAATTATAGCTGTTCAATTCTTACACCTGTATGCATCTTGAGGCATAATTGCTATATACTTGTTCACTTGTTTCTGTACGTCTTTATCTAGATTTGTTAATGAGCACATTTGTTTAATTTTTATGTGCTGTGATAGATATCTGCAGTTTAAATTTGTTTCTCAAATATTCTGTAAATATCTATGCTCTGTAATAGTAATGAGGTACATTTACTAAAACCTATGCCTTCTGCTTTTCAGATCAATGTCTTTACATACCATATCAGTGTGTTTTAACTTTCTAATGTCTAATAATCATTATATAATGCACACTATATTCTGAAATAATTTAACAAATTAAGCCTGACCTATCATGCGTAACTTATTTTGAAAAGCCTGTTACAAATAATTGTCACTTTACTCTTAAACTAAAGACTGTATAATGTGATGTAATTATGTTTTAATTATACATACTTTATTTTATTTTTATTTATTTTCCATTTGTTTACCAGGTTAGCCTGACTGGATACAAGGTGACCATTTTCAGCAGAGCCCTGGGGAGAAAAGCACCAATTGCATAGTAAAAAATAATAAAAATAATTAAAAATAAATATATAAACATAGCTATTTTGCACAAAGAGCATAGAACATATAAAATGAGCAAAAATCAGAGTTTTACAATTGATGTAGCATACAGTGGTTAGAATATTGAGAAACAATTAAACAAGATATTATAGAACAAATATATCATTGCTTGAATATAAATTCAAAAAGAAATTTCCATAGACAAACAGGGTCATAAACTAGAAATCATAAGTATAAAGGTGGCCTAAACCATTTTAGGCCACCACTATTTATGCATGTTGTAAACTGTATAGTAATGCTCTTAGAAATGTATAACTGAAAATGAATGTTTTATTCTGAAATCTGACTGAAATGTACTGTATTGAACATTTAACTGAACAGTGAAAATAATGGTGTATGGATGTTATATTTGGAAACTTGACTGAAATTTACAGTAAACCGATACATGTTTATACTGGACATCTAAACCTTATTTATATTCTAAAACTTGACTTAAATTTACACTAAACAGATACATATTTATATTAAACATCTGAACCTTATTTATATTCTGAAACTTGACTGAAATTTACACTAAACAGATACATATTTATACTGAACATTTGAAATACCTGTGTATAAATGTTATATTCTGGAAACTAACTAAACTAACACTAAAAGGAATACCCTTTTCTGCCAGTGTCATCTGAACACAGATGAAAATATAAAATGAAATCTGGTACCGTTATTTATTTTTCTGAAAATATACCTTGAAATTAAAACTTTTGTTTGAAATATTTCATCTTGTGACATCACTAATTTGCTTTAATACACTTCTGCATACTTGCTTTACATCTAATCTGCATAAATGCACATGTTGCATACACATTTTAACTCTAAAGAGTAATTTGTTCAGATAAGTGAAACACATTTACATAAATGCAGTTAGCATACTGTATATGTACTGAATAAAGAAACACTGAAGAAAAAAAACAACAATCTTTACTTCTGACTTTGGTGATTCTTTGTTCTTTTTGCTGATCTTAAAACATGTATGGGCCAACCCAGAACTTGCAAAATAGACAATTTACTCTATATTGTCCAATGTGACTGCTGGAATATTAGAAGAGCCACCCTAATGAGCAGGGCTCCCTTGATGTGTCTCTCATACAATTAGGCTCTCCAATTCCCGCACCCATCTCTGGTGCAAGTCTGGGTGGTAGATGTCATGATTTTTATCAGACTGTATTGAAAAAAACATGTATTCTGGAATGCTAAACTGTAAATTACATAAAAATCTAATATTAATGGCATGTCTCCCTGTAACAATATCTGTAAAACACAAAAATAATAATAATAGTATCAGGTATTTAAAATAATATTTGCAGCTTTAACAATTATAAACTGATAGCATTGCTTATTGCCTTGACCTTATTTACATTTTTCTGCATGAAATAAGACCAATGTTACTAATAAATAAATGCCTGTAAGTCTGTAACCAAACTGATAACACACTATAGTGAAATAGACTAAACTGATAATTCACTATAGTGAAATAGTCCTATGTTACTAATAAATAAATTCTTGCAAGTCTGTAACCCAACTGACAATGTACTACAGTGAAATGGAAAGGGTGTAACTTTATTATTAAATCAAAACCAGAAACCTCATTGGCATTGTTCTTCCCTGTCATAAACTCAAGTGAAACTAAAGTAATAATCTAACACTGTACTGATTTTTTTGCATTTCAGTACCTTTATAAAATTAATCTTAACTGTTGATTTTTTTTTACATTTACTCTATGACCCTCAGGTAGACTGTGGTGGTGGTGCTGCGGTAGCGTTGTCACCTCACAGTAAGATGTTGTCCTGTTCGATTCTCAGCTAGAACGTCTTCTGTGTGGAGACATGTGTGAATGGGCGTACCTTTGTTGAAGGATGTGCGTCAGGGCTGGCAACTCGGCACATAAAAATCTACTGCCAATCATTAGTGGACCGGAGTTCCGCTGTGGCGACCCCTAACCAGGAAAAGCAGAAAGACACAACAACTCTATGACCCTCAGGTCATAACTTATAAAATAATTACTTCAGTGTTCAGGTCTCCACCCACTGCCTTACAGGTAGATTTTTTTTAGCTGATGTCATTTAACTCTTTCAGTACTACTAAATGCAAGGATTTATTATTACTGTCTGCAATTTTCTTGGATAAATAGTAAAAACTGTCAATGCATAAAACTGTCACTAAAACTATTTCACTGATCTTTACCATGCTGTTTTATGGCATACAGTACTGTCTTTAATTTAGCTTGCTGAGCTGGTCTGTAATCTGATAACAGAGTTACATAAGTTTGTCTTTTGGTGTGCTCTGGTAAACTGTAATTTCTGCATGAAATATATAAAATGAACAATTTACATTTACACATTTATTACTGGAATTGAATTGATCTGATTCTTTAACTTTACTTGTCTGTTCTTTACATGTATGTGACATTTCCTCATATAGTAAAATTACATTGCATTTTTTCTGACATGAGATTTGAACATGTAGCTTCAATGACATAATATTTATGCTATACTCTTTTCTTGCATAGGATCTGAACTTTTGACTGTACAGTCACTTTTAAAACCATAACATTGCCTTAAAAATTTACATTCTGTAAAACTAGCAAAACAGCACTTGTTTGTGTTTTTTGGCTTTTCCTGGTTAGGGGTCGCCACAGCGGAACTCCGGTCCACTAATGATTGGCAGTAGATTTTTATGTGCTGGCTTGCCAGGCCTAATGCACAACCTTCACCGAAGGAATGCCCATTCACGCATGTCGCCACATAGAAGACGCTCTAACTGAGAATCGAACGGGCAACGTCTAACTGTGAGGCGACAATGCTACCGCAGCACCACCACCGCAGGATAGCAAAACAGCATTTAATATCTGTAAATGCTCTTCTGTCTCTGTCTGTACCAAAATATTATTTATGCATTGCAACACTCTATTACCATAATTCAAAGGTCTAACAATGTCTGCTGAAACAAAGCAATAACACAAGAATTCATTTGCTAGATCTGTAACTGTAAACCATTTATTCTGTGAATTAAATTTGACTGTCATCTCTGGTGTACCATACACAATTGCTTTCAGAATGGTAACTATGTATGCCAGTTTTACATCTAGTACTAGCCTGAAGCTGTTACTTTTTTTACTGGCCATTAAAGTGAATTTAAATTTCTTTTCCAGTCCATCTTTGCTTTTCTGAGAATAATATACTGTTTCTGAAAATGTGGTAACTTGTCTGCCTGCACTTCAGCTGTGACAACTGAAACAGTATTTTTTTTTGTCTTTAGCACAGGAATCTGCATATTTCTGTAGTAACTGATATTTTAATTTCTGTATATCATTTGCACAGATTACTGCAAACAATTTCTTACAAGTATCATCTGTATGCACTACTGTACATTCTGTAGAATTTTTATTTTTCTATAAAATCTTTACTGAAGTCTGAAACAGCATGTAACTCTGATGAAATGTCTGTGCCTAATGTGGTACTGTCACACTCAACACTACTCACTGATGTAACCTGTTACCCTTTAAATCCTAAGAACATTATAAGGGCACTTGTGTCCTTTGTTAAAAGTCTGTTTGTAACTGAAATTGATTTGTCTCTGTTAATCAGTACCATTGTTCCATAATTCCTTTCCTGTAAACAATGAAATATACCATTTGGCATTTCTCTCTAATTTAAACAATGATAGATAAATCATCTGGTTTGGTGCTGGACAGCAATACCCTTTAAAGATATGCAAAAAATCTTTTTTTTATAGAAATAGTAACAGCACTGACTTCAGCTACAATATGCATTCTTCATTTTGCCCTGAAGTCTATGTCTCATTTATGTCAGTGTTTATTTTATCAAACCACTCAAAATCTCCAATCTGATTTCTCTTATCCCCTCTCAGTGCAATATTAGCACTGGCTTCTGAAAACAATTAACTATAATTTATTACATTATGAAAATTTATATTTGAAATAATGTGAACTTTTACACTGATACTTTGGAGAGTTTGAATTTTTTTGAGACTTTACTGTAGATGTTTTGAAGTAATGTTTTGAAGGAACACTACTGCTCTGTAAAATATACATAGCTTGTTTGCTGATGAATGGCTATAGATTTTTTTTACTGAAGTAATGTTTTTATGGAGCACTGCTGCTTTGTAAAGTACAGATAGTGTGTTTGCTGATGAATAACTGTAGATTTGCAAAGGTGCTATGGTGTTTGGGACTAACTAACTGTATATATTGTTTTTTTTTTAAACTGATGCTGGCTGGCCAATTGTAAGAACTGAAAGGACTGTACAATACTATAATAAACTGGAAATAACTGGAAGAAAGTGGAATGAGGCTGAAATGAATGTCTTTATCTTTTAATTACACAGAATTGTGTTGAACGGGTGCCACTCTCTTCTTTATGTGCCAAATGATCTTGTATCTTTCCAAATAAAAGTTTGTATGCACTGTAGTTTGGTTAAAATGTTTCATAATGTACAGTGGAGGGAGATGTCAACAATATCTAAATCAAATATTATTGCCTCCAACAACAATGCTGATAAACTGAAATAGACTGAACTATGATGTCTGTAGCTTTTACACTCATTATACTCAGAATTATTCCTTTCCTCCTGAATAATATAATTAATATTCTGGAATGCTAAATATCTGACCTGACTTCTGCGTTCACCAAAGAGTGTCTGTACCAAAAAACATGGACTACCCTACAATGACTTTCTGTGTATCAGTCCAAACTAACTAACTATTTATTTATTTATTTTATTTTATTTTACATTTGTTGACTGGGCTAGTCTAACTGGATATATGTCCATTTTCAGTAGAGGCCCGGGGAGAAAAGCTCCAAGCATAGGCAGTAACAAATAATACAATATATACAATAGTAACATGAGTGATAATACATTATTCAGATTGCACATGAGAGAGGCTAGTATAGAGTCTTATAGTAGGATTAAGCTAAGATAAAATACTGAGAACAAACAACATATGAGAGAAAAAAGAGGAAAAAAAATATATATATATAAAGAAACAGTATAGAGATTGGGATTTTTTTGTATCTCTTTAGATTCTAAGTTGAGGTTAGCTTACTTGTTATTACAGGTAATCAGCATAGAGCAGTAGAGTAGAGAAGTAAAGGGAGTGCAAGATGGGGCACTGAGGTATCAGTCAGGGTTAGAGCAGGGACAAAGCCAATGTATTTTAAGATGTTCTTTGAGACGTTTTTTTAAAAAGCATTGAGGTTGCAAGAGTAGAGAGTTCGCTTGGAAGCTGGTTCCACGTTTTCCCCACTGTGTTGGTGAAAAGTGAGGCCCCAGCTTTGTTGTTGTATTTAATAGTCAAAACTAGAAGTCTATTAGCTGAGCGTAATGCAGCCAGATTTTTATAGGGAGTAATCAGATTAGTGAGGATTGGGGTGTTATTAGGATGGTAGAGGATCTTTTGGGTGATAACAAGTTGTTGACAAAGTAGATGGTTTTGGAGTTCTAACCATCCCAGTTGTTTGAGGTTGATACACTGGTGAGTTCAATAGGGGTGCCAGTGGCGAATCTAGCTATGTTGTTATAGCTGGTTGATAGTTTGTTAAGGTTGTTTTTAGATAGATAGGTATATATGGCAGAAGCATAGAATAGGGTAGAGAACAGGTGGGTTTGAGCAATAGTGGTTCTAGCTGTTTGGGTAAGGAAAGGCTTGATTCTATAAAGGGAGCCTAGTTTTTTGTTAACAGATTTTATGGTAGTATTGATATGGTCATTATAGCTAAGGTTGTTGTCTATTGTTATTCCCAGGAGACGGGTTGTAGTGTCAGAAGAAATGCTAATTCCATTGTTAGAAGTTATTGTGAAGTGAATTTGTGTTGACTTTTGAGTAGGAGCAAAGAGCAGTAATTTAGTTTTTTAGGGTTCAGGAGGAGGCAGTGTTGCATAAACCAAATTTCTACAGTGTTAAATACTGACGGGGTGAGGGTCTGGAGTGAGGTTATGGACTTGGCTAAACATATTAAAGTTGAGTCATCTGCATATTGAATGCAGGTGGCTTGAGGAATTTTGGTATTTAGATCATTAATAAATATTAAAAAGAGAAGAGGGCCTAGAATAGAGCCTTGGGGTACTCCAATGTTCACAGGCAGGGGTGTGGAAAGATTATTGTCCTGGAGCACAGCTTGCTGTCTGTTTTCTAAATAAGATTTAAACCAAAGTAGTGCTTGTGGGTTGAGTGAGTGGGCTTTTAGTACATCAATAAGCAGGTGATGATTAACCATATCAAAGGCTTTTGAAAGATCGATAAATAGTGCAGAGGAAAGAGAGTTAATGTTACGATATTTGTTTATACAGTCAGAAAAGGATAGCAGGGCAGTTGTTGTGCTATGGAATGGTTTAAAACTGTGTTGGCAGTTAGCAAGTAAATTATTATGGAGAAGGTGGTCAAGGAGTTGGTGGATGCATTTTTCCATTATTTTGGCTATTGGGGAGAGTAGGGCAATTGGGCAAAAGTTGGAAAGGTCAGTAGATGACCTACCTTTATGTAGAGGGATGATGTGGGAGACTTTCCATATGGAAGGGATTGTGCTTTCTGTAATAGTTCTATTTATAAGGATGGAAATGGGATAGGCAATGGCTTTAACTGCAATTTGCAGGTATTCTGCTGGTAGGCAGTCAGCAGAAGGAATGCATGGTTTGAGTTTTTGAAGGAAGTTGCAAATGAGGGATGTGGGTACAGGTTGTATATGAAAGGTGGGAATTAGGTTGTTTGGGGTATTTAACGATGAAGTGGCAATAAGTGGTAATGTATTAGCTAGAGTTTGGATGGCTTCAGTAAAGTAATTATTAAAGGCATCAGCAATTTGATTAGGGTTATTATGGGTGATACCTGATGGGACAGGGGTTTTAGAGTCACCTGGCTGGAGTAGTTTGTTAATGCCTGACCAGAACTTTTGTGGTTTGTGTTGGTGGGTTTGTTGGAGATGGAGGTAAAATTGTTTTTTGTCTAGGAGAATGTCTTTTTGGTGGCATTTCTTAGCTGTTTAAAGTAAATGTGATCTGAAGGGCTTTTAGATGCTCTCCATTTGTCCCGAATTTTGTTTCTTAGGAGGATCTTTTGCCTAGTTTGTTTTGTGAGCCAAGGGGCAATTTTGGTCCTAATTCGGGAGGAACGGCAGGGGGCATGGTAATCTAGTATTTGTAGGAATCTAGTATTAAAGTAGGTGACTGCTTCATCAACTTGCAGATGATACAGTGGTGACCAGTCACATGCTTTCAGTTCATTTTGGAAGCTCTCTGGTTGAAAATGTTTTTTAGATCGGGCGGTTTTGTAAATATTACAATTAGGGATATGAATTTTTTGTTTAATTATATAGGTTAGAGCGTGGTCGCTGATATCATCAGGAAGGGTTCCTGGTTTATAAGTGCCAGGATGTCTGTTAATAGACCGAACTATGATGTCTGTAGCTTTTACACTCATTATACTCAGAATTATTCCTTTCCTCCTGAATAATATAATTAATATTCTGGAATGTTAAATATCTGACCTGACTTCTGCGTTCACTGTCGAGTGTCTGCACCAAAAAACGTGGACTGCACTACAATGACTTGCACTACAACTAACTTCTGTGTCTGAAGTATCTCTCCTAATAATACCAAAACCCTGTACATTTCCTACAAGTTCTACATGCCCCTTTAGCCTTGGTTCCCAAGCCTCATACCATCCTAAACAGGATCTGTTTATACTTAATGTACTGCACATTTTGTTAGTATATTGTATTTTATTAGTATTCTTGACTGAAGGTTATTCATTTTATGCTGAAACATTTCTTTCTATTAAACAGAGTGTAAAATAAAGATATACATTTGCCTTAAAATGGCTGCGTTTCTCAGCCTGTGCAAAGAAAAAGCAATGTATGTCTAACAAACTACATTTAAGTAAAACCTAATATTACAGCTCCTAAATATGCAACAAAGTCTAGAAGATTTAGGATCTCTGCTTGTAAATGTTTGTATAGGTATTTTTATACCCCAAGCAGACTCCAAAGAATTTCTCCTCAGGTAGATTGCAAACGTTGTAGGTGTGATGGAGAAGAAA
Source organism: Protopterus annectens (assembly GCF_019279795.1). Lineage (NCBI taxonomy): Eukaryota > Metazoa > Chordata > Ceratodontiformes > Protopteridae > Protopterus > Protopterus annectens. Next base: position 475,448,380 of record NC_056730.1, read on the forward strand.
GAATTAATTGGGAACATATTTTTTGGGAGTATAATGAGCTGGCAGAATTTTAAAAATTCCCTGCATTCTACTACATCAGAAATACTGGGTGGGAAAATTGGGGTAAACTAAGGAAATGATTTTTTGGCCTGTGGTACAGTACTGGAATTGCCTATATGTAGTGAGGCCTTGCTGAGTATAATTCTAGTGGCTGCCGAAAAAAGCAGTTTACTAGAAAATGAAAATCAAAGTCTAAACCAACTGTTTTGGAAATAGTGAATATAGTAGCAGAGATAAAGAACTGGAAGTAGGAGCTTTAGAAAAGGGTAGGACTAAATTACATAGGAAAAATGGGAATTGTGGGAATAATACATCCAGAATAAAGTTTTAGAGGAGCAATGAGGTTTAAGGGGAGGCAGGAATTAAATGAGCTATGTAATGTTTGACTGACAATGACTGTAAAGAAGATAATAAGTGATGTATATTGTGTTTGCAACTGAAAATGTCAATATTGTTTGTTTTCATTTATATAAATGTATGTTTGCCTATGATATAAGTGCTAATTCAATAAAGATGTTTAAAAAATGAGCGTTCACTGTTTGATGATATAAATATATATATGTATATATATATATATATATATATATATATATATATATATATATATATATATATAGATAAGGACAAAAGAGCATGAGTTTTTTAAAGTTTAAATTTAGGCTAAATATCATCTGGATGAAGTGGGAGGAATAATATTATCTACATTTTGAATGTTGATTGGATGTTAGACATTGAACTCATTAACAAATTCAACAAATAACTGTGGCTGAAAGGTTGATCACTGGAGCACACTTAAGGCTATGTAGGGCAGTTCTGGTTAGACCACTTTACTGTTTGGGTTTTTGGGCAAAGTAATGAGGAAACTACATGAACAGATACAAGAATATTGTGACTGACCATGTTTATAGCTTTTAACTGGTCAAAAACTATATCACATGCTTAGCAATTTTTGTTAAATTTGTGTTTGGTATAATTTATGAATGGAAACCGGGCAGTTTCTGTGCTGTGGCCAAGTCTGACCCTATTCTGTGATTTTGAAGGAAGGTAATTGATCATTAAGAAATGTAATGACTGGTGATGAATGTATTTTTCTAGAATCTTAGAGAGGTGTATAAGGATTGCAGTAGGCCTGATATGGCCTACGTCAGTAGAAAGACAACATTTATGGAAGCACATTATAGTGGAAGACTTTTACTACCACAGCACTATTCCTCCTGTGCTCGGTCAAGTTACTGATATGTAGAAACTGCTAAGTTGCTGCATCTGTACTGAGCTTGGTGAATTCAACAGTATGTGGTATGAAAATATGGTTCTGAGTTTCTTTAACATTTTACAAATAATTATGGTTGGCACTGAATAGTGAGGAAAGCTGCAAATTTGGGATGGAAATTGGTGGATCAGCAGTTAGTAGTTCTAGAAGGGGATTGATTGAGATAGCTTTAGAAATATTAACAGAAGTAGATGTTAATGGGAGATAAGGGAGTTAGTATTTTCTCAAAATGTCTTCATTTTATGAGAGTGGGCCTGTTGTTGAGTGGTTTGATATACTTCCTCGCAATTTATGATAAAAATTTTGATCTTATAATGTAGCTGTTTGCAATTAGACTGGTGCATGAGAAGATAAGATGACCTACTTTTTTTAATGCAGTATCTTACTCCTTCATCATATGTTTAGTGTAGGGAGTGATCTAGGCAAAGGGTCTTTGGTGTAACCATTAGTTCCGAAAAGGGACATATGGTTTAACGTATTGAGGAATTCTATAGATGAGCCAGGGTTGAGTGACTAGATAGGGGGTTACCAACTGATGAACTAAAGTCTATGGCTGAATGCTTTTAGATCGAAATTGCACATGATATGACATTGCAAGTAGTTTAGAGTTAATGGATGTTTATTTTTTTTGTCTTGCATAAAAACCTGGAGGATGATCAATTACTGAGTCCAAAAGAAAATTTGCATCAGACAAGATGTCACGTTTACACTAGAATCCAGTCTGTAGTGATCTGTTTTCCCTATACCTTATCAACCATTGTTATGAGCTGAGCTGGATTAGGTGAGTTAGACTCAGTAATTGAGTTTGAAGTGAATGAGGGTATCAGAGAGACTGGTTCACTTACCCAGTGAACAGATAGTAACTAAATAATATAGTGACATCCTACATTAATTTGCTTGGTGGAGTTGAGTCAAAGCAAGTTTAGACTGGAGACTACTGATGTGCTGTGGGTAGCTGAAGGATGAATGTAGGTTAGTTTGTCTTTGACAATTATTGCAACACCACTTGTGCCTTTGCAAGTACTTTCCTTACTGAAGGTATTGCAGTCTCTATCAATAGAATATGCAGCTTTAGAACTTTTTCAGATCTCAGATCTAATCACTGTCTTCACCTTGTAAAAGTCAAATGGCTTCTTGTAATAGCATGAGCCACCTTATTTTTGTCCATTTTAATTAACTAGTCATTTGACATAAATGCTTTTATACTGTCTTCCAAACTAAAAGTTAAAACCACAGTCTACTCCCTTAGGGACACAAAGAGAGAAGTAATTTCACTTAAAGGTCCTTTAAGACCTTCAGCTGATGAAAATTTATTCTTTATAGGTTCATAGGTAAATAGTAGGCTAACTTCCCTTCTGGGCCATTTTAAGTGTAGCCAATTTCCCTAGCAAATGTGAGAATCAAACCTTGTACCTTGTGCCTGTGAGGTAAACACCTTAACTATTACACCAACCTCCAACCCAACCTCTGGGGAGATAAGGGAGTTAGTGGTTGACCAGAATGTTTTGGTCTTATGAGAGTGGGCCTGTTCTGTGGTTTATTTTATTTTTATTAATTTTATTTTACATTTGTTAACCTGGAAAGTCCGACTGGACACAGGTCCCTTTTCAGCAGAGGCCCATGGAGAAAAGCTCCAAGTTACATTACATAAGTAAAATTAAACACAAAATAAAAATTAATATACAATAAAATAAACAAATTAAAAAATAATGAAGGTGACAATAAAAAGTTCAGTCCAATAGAGGCAAAAATCAAACATTATAATTTTAGGATAAAAACATGCATTGGTAATTGCTATTGACCACAGATAGTGTTTGTTGACTATCTGATAAATAGGTCCTTGGCCTATACTAACATTTCTACAATGATAGCATATTTTAAAGAATGATCTAAATATTAGTTTTACCAGAGAGCTGGAATAAGTTACCAGTGCTCTCATTTTTATCCATTTATACATTGTTTATGTCTTACCCTGGGGAGTAACAGGAGCATAGCCAGTTGTTAGAACAGTGGGTTTTCAATAGCTTTTTAAACTGTATAGTAGAGTTATTAGAAGTTATCTGGCTAGGTAGTGAATTCCACGCTCTTGCAATATTGCAACCAAAGAGAGACTTACCATCATAATTCTTATATTTGATGACATTTATGAGGTTCTGGTTAGTAGATCTTAATGGTCTAGCAGTAGTATAGGGTTGAATCAGATCCTGGAGAGCAGGGATTTTGTCAGGAAGATAGTATGACTTGTGTGCTACTGACAATTGACTGGGTAGCAGAAGTTGAGGGGGCTCAAGCCAGTTAAGCTGCTTTAAAGACAGTCAGTGGCGGGATCTGTATGAGGCTTCAGTAGCAGACTTGGCAATCTTGTTGTAGCAAGATTCCATTTTGTTTAAATCAGCCTGGCGGAGGTTAGTCAGTACTGGGGAGGGATAGAGGAGAATGGACAAAAGATGAGTCCTTGCTGTTGTGGCCTTGGTATGGCTAGTGATAAAATGTTTGCTCCTGTATAGGAGGCCAAGCTTTTTATTTACTTTCTTGATGGTTTGAGCTATGTGGATGTCAAATCCTAGGTTGTTGTCAATTTCTACACATAGCAGTTTAGTGTGAGAGGTTGGACTGATCCGGATATTATCTTTGGAAGTGATGCAAAAGTTGTTGTCTGGAGGGGGGAACCTACCTGGGCTGAACAGAATTAAGTTTTGTTTTTTTTGGGATTAAGAATGAGTTTGGTGTTAGTATACCAATGTTCAGCTACGGTAAAGTTATTTTGGGTTAGGGTATGCAGTTCGTTTATTGTGGGAGTGGCACATATAAGAGTGGTGTCATCAGCATATTATACTACTGAGGCAGAGAGCATGGAGGACGAGAACTGGTTGGTAAAAAGAGAGAAAAGCAATGGGCCAAGGATGGAACCTTGAGGAACACCTAAGGATACTGGTAACAATGCGGGCAATTGGTTTTGCTATAGGACACTCTGTTGTCAGTCTGATAAGTAGCTGCTAAACCATGAGATGGAAGAGGGGCTGATGTTTAGGGTTGATAGAGTTTTGAGAAGCATATCGTGGTTAACCATGTCAAAAGCTTTAGATAGGTCTAAGAATATGGAAGATACAAAAAGACCCTTGTTTCTGTAGTAGTTGACAGTATTAGTGAAAGACAGTAGTGCAGTGGTAGTGCTATGGGAGGGTCTAAAGCCATGCTGTGCCTTAGATAACAGGTTGTTATTTTGGAGGTACTGCATTAGTTGGGAATGAACAGCTCTTTCTAGTATTTTGGCTAGGGGTGATAGAATAGCTATTGGTCAGTAATTGGTGAGTTCTAAGGAGTTACCTCCTTTGTGTAGTGGTATAACATGTGATGTTTCCCATAAAGATGGTACCATGCATTCAGATAGAGACCTGTTGATGAGAATAGCAACAGGATAGGCTATGGCTTCAGCTGCTCTCTGAAGGAAATCTGCTGGTAGGTTATCAGCAGCTAATGTGGTTGGCTTGGGTTTGTGAAGGAGTTTAGAAATAACCTTGGTGGATACGGGGTGCAGGGAGAAGTTGGATGAATTTTCTTGCATGTTGGGGTGGATTTTGTTAGATGTTGTTGTGGGGCAGCTAGAATTATTTTGGCCATTGGCTAGGGTTTGGACAGTTTCAGTAAAGTACTTATTCAACTGTGCGGGAATGTTGTCATGGCTATTTACTATCACAGGGGTTGGGGTTGTGGATTTACTTGGCTGTAGTATATTTATTGTGGCCCAGAATCTTTGAAGATTGTTAGCATATTTTTCTTGCATGCTTTTATAGTAGTTGGTTTTGTCACGTTTAATTAGCTTTTTGGTTTTATTATGGAGTTCTAAGTAATTTTGTCTCATAGTAATGGTTTTGTTTTTGTGACATTGTATCCAAGCCTTATCTCTTACTTTCATTATAGTTTTACTTTCATTATAGTTTTGGTTTCTTTAGTTAGCCATCGGGCATATTTTGCTTTTATTCTAATGGTTCTGCAGGGTGCATGACAGTTTAAGATTTGTAAGAAGGTTGAGTTAAAGTACTGCACAGCTTCATCAAGAGACAGTTCCTTTAGGGGAGCCCAATTACAAGATTTTAGTGCAGTGATGAATGTATTAGGCATAAAAGTCTTTTTATTTCTTACTACTGTTTGCCCTGGTGATGGGGTGTTGTAAAGTTGAGTATGGTATGTGGTGAGCAATGAAAGAATGACTAGAGCAGAAATTGTGAAAGGATAGATTAGTGTGTTTAGTAAGTGTGTGTTTACTTTATAGAACATTGTTTGTGGATTGAGTAAGAGTTGTGTGTGTAAGGTGTGTTTCTTTGTTAGTATGAGATGAGCATTGTAGTGAGAGGGTGTGGTAGACTGTGTATGTGAGGTATCAGTGATAAAATGTCTGTGAGTAGGGTGGTATGTCGTGTGGAGTGGTGTGGGATAGTATAATAACTGTGGATGGAGGGCAGGCAGTAAGTGAGAAGGAGGTTGTAGAGTGAGACTGGTTACATAAAAACAATGTGTCAGGAGCAATTATCTACATGCACTTCAAGTATGACAAATACATCCATTTACATCATCAGATTTACATCAGAGGCCAATATACTGGAGATACAATTATTATGGATTGTTATACAAACAGCTACTTAAAGATAACACACTGCTTCCTTTCTTATGATGAACACCCCGACACACATTACAATCGCCGATGTACATATACACGCTGGGGTTGGAATAATTATAAGGGGGTCACTTTAGGCATGCTACCAAAAACCAAAACAGTATATTTTATATGGAGCTAACAGGGATAAGTGTTATTACACCTTGGAGCGGAAGCAGAGTGTGATGTATTAGTGCGGCAGTACTGTATGAGTAAAACTACAGTATGCTCTAGACACAATATGTAGTGTAAGATGATCTAAACAGGATGGAGACACAAATGAATGCCAACCTCTAATACCAGTATTAGCGTTTACTTGTTGTTTAAAATGGTCAACAGAGTTGCAGTAGCATACGACTGTGTTTAAACGTACATCAGAGTCTTCTGAAACTATGAATGCAGGCTGAAACAGATTCTAAAATTGCGGAAGTGTATAAATCACTTCCATAAGTCCCTTGTAGCTGTGTATGTGATTTTGCAAAAAGCACCACTAACATGTACACTTGCAAATTATATTTCCTAATCTGGTCACAGCATCTAGTTCCTGACTAGCCCCATACATGCAAATAGTGCAGGTGAACTACAACTAAGTATTCTAACAAGTAATATAGATAAAGAAGCATCACTTTGTTAAGCTGAAGCTAAACAGTACTCTGAAGAGAACCCCAAAACAATTAGTAATGAGGCTGCAGTTAACTAATGAGACAAGCTACAATTAAACATGTCTAAGACAAAACGCTCTATTAATAAGGCAGCACTACACTAAACAGATATTTTAAAACAGCGTAAAACAGTACACTGTATATGAGTCCTAAAGCAGTTAACTAATGAGGCAACAGTTACTAATGAGGCAAGCAATTAACAATGTTTGAGACAGCAAGCTCATCTAGTACGGCAGAAGTACATTAAGCAGCTTCATAAAGCAAAAAACAAACAGTACGCTCTAGACAAGCCCAGGAGCAGTTGAATATTGAGCAGAAGTTAAATAATGAGGAGATAATTCAACAATATTACAATGAGTAGCACAATCATATGAGCAGCCAAATGGAGGAATCTTGAGCAGTTCAATGATGTCCATAGTTATTAAGTTCTTCCATCCAAAATATGTGAACAAAACACATATTGCTATCTAATTCCTTCTGCAAATATTAGGCATCCCCGATTGGCAACAGCATCCGCTTCTTAACAATGCAAAAAGATAGTCCCAACATACAAAAATAAAAAACAGTCGAAATGGAACACCCCCTGTTCATCAAAATATGCAACCATCAAGTTAAAGTACCTTGAAAAGAAGAAAAAGTTTAGTTTGCTTCCTTGCAATTTATGATAAGAGATTTGACCTTACAATGTAACTGTAATTATGTTGGTACATGAGAAGATAAGATTATCTAAACTTTTTTAATGCAGTATCTTATTTGTTCCTCATCTGTCTAGTAGCTGGAGTGATCTAGGCAAGGGTCTTTGGTGTGACCTTTAGTTCTAACAGAGGATATGTGGTGGTTCTTTGGTGTGACCTTTACTTCTGGTAGGGGAATGTGTGGTTTAAGATATTGAGGAATTCTTTAGATGACTGAAAGTTGTGTGGCCAGATAGGGGTTACCAGTTGGCTGACCTAAAGTCTATGATGCATTTAGAATAAATTTCACATAATATGATATGATAACATGATATGATAATATATGACATTACATGTAGTTCTGAGTTAAGGGGTGCTTAGATTTTTTGTGACTCACAAAAATGGAATATGATCAATTACGGAGTCTAACAGAATATTTTCAGCAGAGAAGATATCAGTCTACCACTGGATAATACAAAGGTGTAATCCCTTCTAATGTTAAAAATAAGTAAGTAAATAAGTAAACAATCTCCTTGCTAAAAATAAGTGCAGGTGTTTCAGAGATTCTGACTGATAGCATTTCATTTTAAAACCTTTACTGGAATGTGTCTATGATCACACATCACTAAATATTCAAATGTCCTTTATTATCAAACTTGCATTAGTATAACTAGATTGCTAGGTATTGCAGTTGTGTTAATTTATGAAAAAAAAAAAAAAAAATAAAAAAAACAGAAAGCCGTGCTGGCAGTATCCATGTGTTTTTAATGAACAATACAAAATGGTTTAGCGCATTCGTCTTAATATAAAAAAGACATTATCAGAACCATTAACAAGCCAGGAAAAACATTTAAATATCCCTGCCATAAAGGGCACACCTTCCAATCAACCAATCATGTTGTATCAACTATGAAATTACCCCATATATTATATATAAACACTCAGCAGTTTGTAAGGGCTTTGGAAAACTTATATTTTTGGTTTTGGAGCAGGTGCCTAGTGTTCCTTTTGCCGGTGATTGGAAAAACACCTTGCTGCAACATAAAATGTTTTGGCAGCTTAGCCTAGATGCTACTAGGGCTCCTGGCATTAACGATGGTATTTCTATTGTAACTGAGTTGAAGAGGAGAGCTAATTGTTTTAGTATTTATGTTATATGTGTGATTTTATTTTAGTGGTCATTATGGTTTATTGTTTAAAAATGTTGATTTTATGTTTCATATATGATATATGGAGTGACTTCATAGTTGATACAGTGCGATTGATTGATTGGGAGGTGTGTCCTTTATGGTAGGGATATTTAAATGTTTTTCATGGCTTGTTAATAATTCTGATGATTTTTTTTTTTATATTAAGACAAAAGCGTTAAACCATTTTGTATTGTTTATTAAAACACGTGGCTCCTGCGAGCACTGCTTTCTGTTTTTTTTGTTTTCATTGGTTTTAGTTTAATTCCAGGACTGAATGGCTCACTGTTTTTATTTTTAGTGGAGTTAATTCAATATTATGCATTGGACTAGTACTATGTATGTCTGTACCTGTTTCTGTTGCTGCTCTCTGTGCTTGGCTGAAAATGGCCTTTAGGCCAGACCACTTACCCATCTTAACATCTAACTAACTAACTAACTAACTAACTAACTAACTAACTAACTAACTAACTAACTAACTAACTAACTAACTAACTAACTAACTAACTAACCAACCAACCAACCAACCATATCATGGGGATACAGGCTATGACAGGCTGTAATGATAAAGACAGGCATGAAGCTGAGGAAATTTCTTACTGACATTTTAAGAGTTGATATGTGAAGCTGTAAAGGATTGAGGGCAGCCCCAGTGTGGTTTTGTGGGAGAGCTGAAGAATGTATCTCTCATGCTAGAGCAGGGGTTTGGGTTTATATCACCTGAGCACAAGAGAGAATGTTTGGGGTGTGGTGGAGAGAATTGACTTTTGGTGGTGGTGTATGCACAGGCGCATTATAGGATTGAAGTATATGATGGAATGGAAGTTTTATTAATGAGATGTTTGTGGTATGTCACCTGTTTGACCTTTGGTTAATAATTTGTTTTGTAGCAGATGATTGTTATTTCGGATGAAGAACAGTTTTTTTGTTCCTTTTTTAGGGAGTCATGTTTGGGGGGGCTACTTGACTCATAGGACTCCATATAAAAGGCAGTGTTTGTGAAATAAGTATTATGGTGGACAAAGGCAGTGACTGACAGAGGCAGTGATTGTTGTCTAAGTATTATGATGACAGAGGCAGTGATTGTTAGCTAAGTGTTATGATGACAGAGGCAGTGATGGTTAGCCAAGTGTTATGATGACAGAGGCAGTGATTGTTAGCCAAGTGTTATGATGACAGAGGCAGTGATTGTTAGCCAAGAGTTATGATGGCAGAGGCAGTGATGGTTAACTAAGTGTTATGATGACAGAGGCAGTGATGGTTAACTAAGTGTTATGATGACAGAGACAGTGATGGTTACCTAATTATTATGATGAGAGCGGCAGTGATTGTTAGCTAAGTGTTTTGATGACAGAGGCAGTGATGGTTAGCTAAGTGTTATGATGACAGAGGCAGTGATTGTTACCTAAGTGTTATGATGACAGAGGCAGTGATGGTTAGCTAAGTGTTATGATGACAGAGGCAGTGATTGTTACCTAAGTGTTATGATGACAGAGCAGTGATGGTTAGCTTAGTGTTATGATGACAGAGGCAGTGATGGTTAGCTAAGTATTATGATGACAGAGGCAATGATTGTTACCTAAGTGTTATGATGACAGAGCAGTGATGGTTAGCTTAGTGTTATGATGACAGAGGCAGTGATTGTTAGCTAAGTGTTATGATGACAGAGGCAGTGATTGTTAGCTAAGTGTTTTGATGACAGAGGCAGTGATGGTTAGCTAAGTGTTATGATGACAGAGGCAGTGATTGTTAGCTAAGTGTTATGATGACAGAGCAGTGATGGTTAGCTAAGTGTTATGATGACAGAGGCAGTGATTGTTAGCTAAGTATTATGATGACAGAGGCAGTGATTGTTATTTAAGTGTTATGATGACAGAGGCAGTGATGGTTAGCTAAGTGTTATGATGACAGAGGCAGTGATTGTTACCGAAGTGTTATGATAACAGAGGCAGTGATGGTTAGCTAAGTATTATGATGACAGAGGCAGTGATTGTTACCTAAATGTTATGATGACAGAGCAGTGATGGTTAGCTTAGTGTTATGGTGACAGAGGCAGTTATTGTTAGCTAAGAGTTAGGATAACAGAAGCAGTGATGGTTACCTAAGTATTATGATGACAGAGGCAGTGATTGTTAGCTAAGTGCTAGGATGACAGAGGCAGTGATAGTTTCCTAAGTATTATGATGACAGAGGCAGTGATTATTAGCTAAGTGATATGATGACAGAGGCAGTGATTGTTAGCTAAGTGTTATGATGACAGGTATAATTGTGTGCAAGATTGTTTTGACAGAGTTAAAGGTAAGCAGTTATGGCAGGGATAAATATTACACTTCAGAATGAAAATGTTCAGATTGGTATAACTCAAGCACTAAATCTGAGAGTTGGTGAAATATCACAGAATCAAAGCTTCCTGGACTAGTCAGGTTATAAGGTCAGATGATCTATGATAGCTGTAAAGAAATGGAGTATGGTAATGGTGAGATGAGGGCAGTGTGAAAATTAAAGGCATAACCAAGAGTACTGCTATCAAAAAATTACAACTACATTAAAACTGAGTCCAGCGTTAAGCTAGACCTTGCATCTAGGTAGTACCTTTTATGTATATTATGAAATATTTGCTTTTAGTTCTATTGCTCTTTTAAATCTTATATTTTAAAATGTATACCTGTTGGGTTGGTCAGTACTGTTTAACTTATGGCTAATTTGTAGTTTTTATAAGTTACACAGTTCAGTTCTATGGGGATTAATTGTTAGAATATTTTACAAGTAGCATTTCTGCTTTGTCTTCATAATTCCAGCGAAGTATCTTAATATGTTCTGAAGAGCCCCATTTTTTCTCTTTCCTACAACCAGTTTTTGGTGACTAACATTCATGCCTAGATCAAGGTTTCTCATAAAGTTTACATTTAGCATACCACTTGACTAGCATTCATAAGTTTTCATACATGAAGTGATGTTGATGATTTCACTGTTGAGACCAGTCCTTTGGGAAGAGTGAAATATCTCTAAACAGATTAATAATATATTGTGTATTTCACATTATAGCACATATACAGAATGTAATCCAGATTCACTAATTTAGGCAATGACAAGTGCAATAATACATTTTATTATGTTTTTTTTCTCTTGCTGATAATCTTCTCTTGAATTTTTCAAATTCTGAAAACATTCAGAAAACGATTAACAATATTCTGTATATTTGTTTTGTTATAGCCACCTTTTATAGCTTGCTTTGCTATGTCTTCTGCCAGCTAGCTCCAAACAGTCATTCGTAACACTGTTGTACCATTTTCTGTAACTGTGGAGTTATGGAAGATACTGAGGTAACATGAAAAAGACTTTCTTCAGAGAACAGGTGGTAACAGATACATGGCAGCTTGGCCAGTGGAAGTGGCAGTGATGAAAATAATCATGGAAATTAAGACTGCAAATAATAAACTTAGGACCATTCTGGAAGTCAGGGGTAATGATTAACAGGCATTTAGGAAAATAAGTAAAATTACAAGTTAAGAACCAAGAATGTGTAAGTTATGTAGCCTGGTTGCTGGCATAATGGTTAAGGTATTTACTTCATAGACACAAGATGCAGAGTTTGATTTCTAACTTTTTTCTTTTTGATGGGCCCCAATAATATCCCAGGACCACTGGGGTCACTGTTTAACCATAGCTTCATGCCACATGAATGGAGAACTGCAACAGTCATCACTCTGCATAAGGTCAGGCCTTCTTTGGACCCCAGAAACTGCAGGCCCATTAGTCCGACTAGTTTCAGATGCAAAGTCATGGAAAGAATTGTCATGGAAATGACTAATAATGACAATGAAAACCTCCAGAGACTGGATCCAATCCAGTTATCTTTTGTCAATGGAAGACCATGCCTACACAATCTGGTAGACTTATTTGTGAAGGTCACCAAGGCAATGGATGACGGCAAAACAGTGCATACTGCCTACCTTGATCAGGTCAAGGCAAATAATATGATACCTTACTTGGGTGTGGTAAACAAACTCACAAAATTAGGCATAAACCCCTATGTTACACACTGGATTGCCAGCTGGCAGCTTGGTCAGTGGAAGATAGGACCCACAAAGTTAGGATAGGGGAGTCCATCTCCACAAAGAGGCCGATCACTAACAGAGTCCCTTAGGGCTCAGTGCTGTGTCCTCTCTTCTTTTACATCTACTTCTCAGAGACCAACATAAAAGGCATCTGGCTGACCAGCTTTGCAGCTGATTGCAAGCTAGGAATAGTCATAGAATCTCCCAAACCCTAGGGTTGGGAGGGTGGCCTGATGGTTAAGGTATTTGTCTTACAAACACAAGGTACAGGGTTTGAGCCTCACAAGGGATAATTGGCTAGGTTTAAAATAGCTTTCAAGGGCAGTTAGCCTAGTACTAATCTATGAACCAATGAATACAGACAAATAACTAGTGCTATAGACATGGTGTAAAACGTACTTTGAAGAAATGCATAATAGTACCCTCTGGGAAGTTGGCTACCCAAGGGAACCATCTCATTGATAACATACCCCTAAGTGTAGACCTAGTTATCAGGGATTTGGGGAAGTATGTAGACAGTAACCTGGCTTTTGACCAACATGTGTTCAAGGTAGTAAACAACTGATAAGTACGGGTATGGCATCCAGATCAAAGGAAGTTATAATTCCAGTGTACTAAGCCCTCATCAGACCCATCATTGAGTGCAATGCTCTCTTCAGTATGTACCTGACCAGGCATGCAACAATTGTAACATCCACAGAGGTTCCTCACAAAAAGAATACAGGGTGTTGACAACATGTCCTATGCAGATTGCGTCGAAGCCCTGTCCCTATACTTTGTCGTCTACAAAAGTTTGAGGAGTGATTCATGTCCAGCATACAAGGCATAATGGTTTATGTCTGACATACAAGGCATAATGGTTAAGGTAGCCCACTCTGATGGACCAATTGCTTATCCACAAAACAGCATCAGAGCTACCCAATCCAGAACTTAAATCTTGGTTGTGACATAATTAGGACATGTTCGAGGGACTGGTATGCATCTCAGATAATGCTCCTTCTCTGGAGCAAGCTTCTCATCCATGTGAAGCAGAGTTCTTCCCTGTAGCATAACCTAAACCATTGGACGGCAAACTGGAAATTCACCTCTGGACTGTCACCTATATTTCTAATGGATAGAGCCAACCTGGAAATGTTTGACCACACATACCCTAGCTTACACAAACACCTAAAAATAGCTTCCAGGGCACCAAATTTATTTGATCCATTTGGGATGCATGGCTAGGCTTAAAAAGGCCCTTGGGGTCATTAACCTAGTATATACCTATGAACCTATTAGCTGATGACAGTTTTTTTTTAGTAGGTTTAACTGTATTTTTGTACTGAAACTGGTCTGTAAAAACAGGCCTGCTGAATAACAAGTATTTTGAAAATATATATTAAGTGGTAGAGAGAGAGCATTACAGAATAAGTTAACAAACCCAGCAGACTCATAACAGAAAAAAGGAGGAGATAACACACACTCATGGTCATGATAAAATGAAACAGACAACACTAAGCAATGCTTACCTAATTCCCACACTCTGTTATATGAATCATTAACCACCACCATCAATATATTCCTTATAATTATGTAGCACTTCAAAATCTTACCTATGTTTCAACTTTTCTTTGTATTGTTAACATCAGATGCTGCTTTAAATCTTAAATATGAATATGTAGAAACCATATAACAGGACAAGGCAGAACAGAGGCATTAAAGTTTAAAGATATAGTGATCCTTGTGTGTTTTATTGTTATTGAAGGGTGGCACAGAGTTTGTCTGTTTTACATACTGAAAGGTGGCCTAGTGCTCCAGAGTAATGCTTGGTTTTCTAGTTTGGGTCCTGACTGGAGTGCCTTCTCTGCATTGTGCAGAGTTTGCATGTATTTTCTGTGCACATGTGGACTTTGGCTGGGGTCTCTGGTTTCTTTCCTCATTCTAAAGAAAAGCTAAAATGGTTATTGACTTCTAGGTGTCTGTGTGTGTTTGTGTGTGTGTCTGTGTGTGTGTGTGTGTGTATGTGTGTGTGTGTGTGTGTGTGTGTGTGTGTGTGTGTGTGTGTGTGTGTGTGCGTGTGTGCGTGTGTGCGTGTGTGTCTGTGTACATGTTGCAATGGACTTCTTCTCATCCTTGTACCCAGTGCTAGGAGTGAAAGTCTTCCATTTGCTGTGTGTTTGAATGAGATAAAGTAGATAGAGAGAGAGAGAGAGTAAGAAAGAAAGAAAGAAAGAAAGAAAGAAAGAAAGAAAGAAAGAAAGAAAGAAAGAAAGAATAAAAGATGCAGTGAAGACCATCAGCCATAACAACTGTTTTCCACAGAGTTAATATATTTTTTATGGATGACAAATGTAGCAAGACTGCTGGTCATGGCTTATTGGCCAGTACGTTTTTCCTTCCCACATTGATTATGTCAATATTCTTCAAAGTAATGAAAAAAGAAAAAAATGCTGAATTGCCTAACTAATCTATAGACTCTCCTTGAATACATAATACCTGGGATTCAGTAAGGTTCCGTGCAGGAGCTTATTCCTGCATGGAAATGACCGTTTAAGAGCAGCACGGCAGAGCCTCATTCATAGTAATGAAGGTGCGCTGCCTCTACTCCTAAATGGACATGGAGCGTGAACAAGTGCAGGGGGTGTGTCTGAGAGGAGAGCAGAGCTCTCACAATACACACGCCCCTGCACTCAAGAATTGCCGTTCAGCAATTACAATGAGCAAGAACGCTCATAGGGGGTTGCATACCTCCCAGCTGTACAGATCTTCGCAGAATGTCCAGATTTTTTGCCCATACAGTTGGCCTGTACCCCATTTGTCCTGGGAGACACTAGGATGATGTCAGGACTGAAGTCATTAAATAATGGCATACATTTGAGTTTCAGACACCAAATCCATCAGAAACGTTATATTAAAACAAATCATGTTGCTTTAACAACTTATCTAAGTTTATAAGAGCAATATTTAAAATATGTCCCTAGTTGTACTTCATTTTGTCAAGCTTTGTCCAGATATGTTGCATGAAGAGGTTGAGAGGTATGGGGGTTGCTAGGATGTCTGCCAAATGTGCAGATGCATGCAGGACTCCACAACAATAAGTGTAATCTGTCCCTTCCTAGAGAAAATAACAGTAGAGAATTTTTTTTTAATCAAAAAGATTAAATCTAACTGTAGGTGCGTGGGTTTGGCCATTGCTTAGCTACACATACTGTAGCTTAAATAGCACAAGAAGATAAATATCAAGATACATTCAGTTGAAGCAGTACTGCAATAGTGTAGTGGTCAGAGCGTTTGCATTGCGAGCAGTCATTCCTGGTTCAATCCTCACTCTAGTAAATTCCATTTTCCATGTGAAGGCAATATATGAACATTTTCTGCTGTATAACCTACTAAATAACATATATTTGTGAACTGGAGTATTGCATTAAGTGCAGATGTGAGGTGTCATTGTAATAATGTGGTAAAATCCACAGATAAACACAAGTGCCCCATACAGTATATGTACACATGAATTGGGGATACTAAACAAAGTTATAATGTGTAATGAATGATAAATCCATATAGTGTCCAAATCTACCACTTTCCCAAGACCCATGTTTCATTTCTTTCTAAATTAGTGCAGGGGGTAAGTGGGAGTAAGCACTTTTAAGCAGTAGTAAGTGGGTTTTAGCTTGTTTGTGTGGGGGTAAGCAATGCACACACAGGTTAAGCAATTTTGAAGCTAACTCTCTCTAAGCATATTTAACTGGAAGTTAGCATTGTTTACCATCGTGCAAACCCACGCAAACCTGCTTATAACTGCTTAAAAGTGCCTTAATCACTTATCCAACAGCCCCTGTTCTTCTCAGCAACAAAATAAACAGTCCTTGTTCAGGACCCTGTACACTATAGTCACAGCAGTTAACCAGTAAGCCATCACAGCTGTACATAAAATTGAGGTATACCCAAACAGATCCCCACTATAACAAAATCACAATTTACATGTGAAAGGAATCTATAAACAGTTTTGTGCTGTATAATCTACTACATAACATATATATATGAACTGGGGTACTGCATTAAGTCCAGATGTGAGGTGTCACTGTAATAAAGTGGTGAAATCCCCCAATAAACACAACTACCCCATACAGTCTACGTACACATGAATCATGGATACCAAACAAATATATAACATGTAATGAATGATAAATCAATGCCAAACAGCAAATAGTGTGCAAATTTAAAAATAAGCAATGCTAAGCATTGCACACCTCTGCTTACTAGGTGTAAGCAATGCGTAACCCAGCTAAATTGATGTGCCCATTGGTATACCCCTTTAAGCAATGCCAATCTTAAGTAAGCAGGTTTGCCCATAGCTTAGCATTTTCAAAACCATCCAATCATGGCAAAGTGTGGGAAATCAGTCCTATTTAAACCCCACGGGTAGGAATACATCTCATAACTGGTTGCAGCCTGTAGGCACTATGGCTAGTGTTGGAGAAGGATCACGCTTCCGAGTGCAGCGCTGGGGCATCCAGGAGTCCAAAGTCATGACAGGACTTCTCATACAAGACCATGAAGAGAGACTGCTGCAGGGTCAGTACTGGGGTTCCCAGTAGAAAGCAGAAGCCTGGGACTGTCTTGCCTGTGACCTCACCAATGTCACTAGCATCCCTCGAACTGGTGAGCAGGTCAGGCATCATTATGCCAACCTGAAAAGGAGCAAGAGGGAGCTCTTGGATCAGTGGATCCAAGAAGCTAGGCAGGGTGATGTCCCAGCAGTGTGTAAGTACTCATCCTACTACCTGTTTAATAATTGCCAGCTCATGTATATTATGGATAGGTATGGCTAAATATTCCTCTTATGTCTTTGACAGCGGCAGCGGAGTGGGCTGTGAATCAGGAAGCCCATGCCTGTAGGATGCAGAGGCTGCATCGCGAGGCAGGTTAGTAATAATCTTGCATGTACTGTCATAAGAAATAAATCTAAAAGTAGTAGAAAGTTAATTGCCAGTATAAAACCTGTATTGTGTATGGGATGTACTGAATAAACCAGACATTATGGCAGAAAGAGTCTCATATAGGTTGTATGTAAATAAAAGGGTAGCAGCCTGGCAATAAAGGTCTAACTCCTGGACTGCTTGTGTTTACTTTGGTATCTTGTGGCAATATAGTGTCGCATTCTCTTAATAGTACTGTTATATTAAGCGCTGTTACCCACACTGTGCTACATAAATAAAATGTGTAGGAATGTCTGTATACGACTGTTGTAATCACAATGTCATATTGTACAACTGAGAGAGACTTAGACAGAAAACAGTGAAAAGATACACAATGTAATCCAAATAGTACACTCAACCGAGATGTAAACTGTTGTATTTTTAGCACATACAGCCATGGTTCAAATCCTGGGCATGGTAGTAAGCTGTATGCAGAATCATACCCCTCAACTCTACAGATTTGTCCAGAATGTCCAGATAATTGGCCCATATCCACTGCCTGTTTTCCAGTCCCAGTGGCAAATCAGTGTGATGATCTCTGACATTTAGGCAGCATTTAATAATATATAACTGACTGTCAGAGCTGTAAATATTCAGAAAATGTATATGAAAACAAACCTGTCAATGTAGCAACTCACCAAAGATTTATGAGGGCAGTTGTCAAAATATGTCCCAGTTTCACCTGCATGTTGTCAAGACTTGCCCAGAGTGTGTGCAATAAGAGATTCTGAGGTATGTACATAACATCAACCTGGAATCTGGGAATATGCATAGAAACAGTCAGGTAGTGTTAACAAACAATACCTCCACAGGTATACCAGGTAAGTGGTGTATACTGCAGGTAAAACACAGTTCATGTATATAGTTGTCTACAAACATACCACAGTCCAAACTAAGGCCATAGGGTAGTGTAATAATTCCTGTAAGGTACAGATTACAGCAGTGACTAAGAAAGTATTGAGAACTACAGAGATATACAAGTTGTTAATTGACATCTTTCTCTCCCCCCATCATATCTGCAACAATAATCTAAATACACAACTCAATGAGTATGTGTACAATTAAATCTACTGTTGGGACATATGTCCTATTGTTTGATAAATATTGAAATTTGTTTCTATGCATGTACTATGTTGAAATACTCCCGCATTGGTGGCATGCTGCCATCAATGTACCTGCATGCTGTTGTAATGGCCACTGTGGTTCCATATATGCATGTGTTCTGTTTGCTATGCAACTGTTCCATATCTGGTGTTTTGGGTTAATGGGAATATCTATGCATGCTGTTATACCAATCCTGGAATGTGTTGACTATTACTAAGTCAAAGAAGACAAACACCACTGTGATAAAGTAAATCTTGTAAACCAGCAAATATCCAAAAAAGAAAACAGCTTCACAGCACCAAGTTATAAAATTTAGTAACTATCATATACCAAGACAAAGCTTTCGGACAAAGTCCTTCATCAGTGTTACTAACACTGATGAAGGACTTTGTCCAAAAGCTTTGTCTTGGTATGTGATAGTTATTAAATTTTTATAACATAACTTGGTGCTGTGAAGCTGTTTGACTATTACTAACCCACATATATTTTAAAATTGAAACACCATAGCACATTTGGGAAGGCTGGTCCCACCTCTCCCACCTCATCTGGCCATGGCACAGGGCACCAGCACATCTGGGGCCCACCCTGGGACTTCCTCATCTGCTGGTCCTGCACCACCTTTGGGTAGAACTACCTCAGGGGATGGGGCTTGCCCCCACTGGGAGCTGGTGCAGACAGGAAACTATCACCCATCGTCAGGTCTGGGGTCTGGTGCACAGCAAGCTCTGCAGGGAGTTTGGAGATCAGCTACATCAGCTTAAGGGCCATGTGGCACATCTAGAGGGTCGGCCTGCCCCGCCTACCCAGCCCCCAGCACAGCCACCTTCGGGGCCGTGCAGGTGCAGTGGTGACTGCCCATGGGTGGGGACCTCAGTCCCACTGTTTCAATTTGGGGGCTCATGGGCTTTCGACTTTCAAAAACCCCTTCCCATCCAAGGTGCTTACCCCCCCACATGTGTCATATACCACCCCTGTATGCTGTCTTGTCTGTCATCCTACCCAACCTCCCTCCCCAAATATACCTACTATCCCTCCCCAACATCCCACTCTCACCTTAAAAAAACTAAAAAAATGGGCAATCTGTTCCCCAAAAAAATCTCGCCCCATACATAGCTGTCTATTTCACACACATGTCCACTGGACACAAGTAATCTGATCTAATTGGCTTCATAACATATTATTGTTGTCCTCATCCCTCTCTCAGGGGTATGAGTGTCCAAATCTACCTCCAAATCAGTGTATATGGACAGCTGTTGTTGTAGAAGAAATGGGCAGCTATGGACCTTCCCTACACCTGTCTTGCACATCCCTAGCTATTTTCCCTACTGTCGTTCCCTCTTTCTGCCCCCTTTTTCACCACTTTCCTATCAACCCCTTTTCTTTTTTTCAAAGAAATTAGCATGGGGTTAAGCAGTAATAAGCAGGTTTCATCCTGTTTGTGCCGGGGTAAGCAATGCCTATACAGGATAAGCAATTTACAGGCTAACTGAGTGTAAAAATATTTAACCGGAAGTTAGCATTGCTTATCGTCATGCAAACCCATGCAAACCCACTTACAACTGCTTAAAAGTGCCTTAATCACTCTGTATCCAACAGCCCTTGTTCTGCCCAGCAACAAAATAAACAGCCTTTGCAAGTCTCAAACCCAGGATCCTGCACACCATCGCCAAAGTGATTTACCACTAAGCCATGTCAGATATACATAACTCTGATGTTTTCGCAAACATATCATCCAGCACAGTCATTCAACAGTACAGGAAATGTATTTATATATGTAGATGTATGTGTGTGTGTGTGTGTGTGTATATATATATATATATATATATATATATATATATATATATATATATATATATATATACACTGAGGATGCACAAGCCAGTGCATTTCTTTGTGCTGGTCCCAAGCCTGGATAAATGGGGAGGGTTGCATCAGGAAGGGCATCTGGCATAAAACTTTGCCTAATAATTTCATGCGGACACCAGTAAATATTTCCGTACTGGATTGGTGAAGGCCCAGGTTAACAATGACTGCCACCAGTACTGTTAGCCAACAGGGTGCTGGCGGAAATTGGGCTACAGTTGGCCAAAGGAGGAGAAGAGGTGGAAGGCATGGCCGAAGGCATGAAGAGAGGAGAAAGGCTAGGACTGTGGTAGTGAGTGTCGGAACTTTGAATGTTGGCAGTATGACTTGTATAGGGAGAGAGCTAGCTGATATGATGGACAGAAGGAAGGTTGGTATATGGTGTGTGCAAGAGACCAGATGGAAGGGGAGTAAGGCTAGGTGTATCGGAGGTGGGTTCAAATTGTTTTATCATGGTGTGGATGGGAGGAGAAATGGCGTAGGAGTTATCTTGAAGGAACAGTATGCTAAGAGTGTTTTGGCGGTGAAAAGAGTGTCGGATAGAGTGATGTTTATGAAGCTGGAAGTTGATGGTGTAATGATGAATGTTGTTAGTGCATATGCTCCACAAGTTGGGTGTGCGATGGATGAGAAAGAAAAATTTTGGAGTGAATTGGATGAAGTGGTGATGACTGTACCCAAAGGTGAGAGAGTGGTGATTGGAGCAGATTTCAATGGGCATGTTGGTGAAGGGAACAGAGGGGATGAGGAAGTGATGGTTAGGTATGTTGTTAAACAAAGAAATGCAGAAGGTCAGATGGTTGTGGATTTTGTGAAAACGATGGATATGGCTGTGGTGAATACGTATTTTAACAAGAGGGAGGAGCATAGGGTGACATACAAGAGTGGAGGAAGATGCACACAGGTGGATTATATCTTATGTAGGAGGGCAAATTTGAAGAAGATTGGAGACCATAAAGTGGTGACCAGGGAAAGTGTAGTTAGGCAGCATAGGATGGTGGTTTGTAGGATGACGATGGTGATCAAGAAGAGGAGAAGGAGTGTGAGGGCAGCACCAAGGATCAAATGGTGGAAATTGAAAAAGGGTAATTGTGAGGTGGAGTGTAGGGATGAGTTAAGACAGGCACTGGGTGACAGTGAAGAGTTACCAAATAGCTGGATAACTACAGCAGAGGTAGTAAGGGAGATGGCTAGAAAGGTGCTTGGTATGACATCTGGACAGAGGAAGGACAACAAGGAGATATGGTGGTGAAATGAGGAAGTACAGGAGAGTATACAGAGAAAGAGGATGGCAAAGAAGAAGTGGGATTGTCAGAGAGATGAATAAAGTAGGCAGGAGTATAAGGAGATGAAGTGCATGGCAAAGAGAGAGGTGGCAAAGGCTAAGGATAAGGCATATGAGGAGTTGCATGAAAGGCTGGACACTAAGGAGGGAGAAAAGGACTTGTACCGATTGGCTAGACAGAAGGAACAAGCTAGGAAAGATGTGCAGCAGGTAAAGGTGATAAAGGATAATGAGGGAAACATACTCATAAGGGTGGAGAGTGTGTTGAGGAGATGGAAAGAGTACTTTGAGGGGTTGATGAACGAAGAGAATGAGAGGGAGAGAAGGTTGTATGATGTGGGGATAGTGAATCATGAAGTACAATGGATTAGCAAGGAGGAAGTAAGGATAGCTATGAAGAGGATGAAGAATGGAAAGGCTGTTGGTCCAGATGACATACCTGTGGAAGCATGGAGGTGTTTAGGTGAAATGGCAGTGGAGCTTTTATCCAGATTATTTAATGAAATCTTGGAAGTGAGAGGATGCCTGAGGAATGGAAAAAAAGTGTTTTGGTACCGCTTTTTAAGAATAAGGGTGATGTGCAGAGCTGTAGTAACTACAGATGGATTAAACTGATCTGTCACAGCATAAAGTTATGGGAAAGAGTAGTGGAAGCTAGGTTAAGAAGGGATGTGATGATTAGTGATCAGCAGTATGGTTTCATGCTGGGAAAGAGCACTACAGATGCGATGTTTGCTCTGAGAGTGTTGATGGAGAAGTACAGTGAAGGTCAGAAGGAGTTGCTTTGTGTTTTTCTAGACTTAGAGAAAGCATATGACAGGGTGCTTAGAGAGGAGTTATGGTATTGTATGAGGAAGTCAGGAGTGTCAGAGAAGTATGTAAGAATGGTACAGGATATGTATGAGGGTAGTGTGACAGGGTGAGGTCCGTGGTGGGAGTGATGTA